>NW_026060901.1:0-29645 GCF_929443795.1 Astur gentilis | reverse complement strand
AGCCTATCCACAGGCACAACAGCTTTGGGGATCTCTGCTTTCCCAGAGACTCAGCATGTCACGGTGCTCGCTCTCGGCAGAAGCTTTTTTCTGAAAAGGAAAAATTACGGCTCCTTCTCCCACAGGGAAGGTGCTAGCCCTGAAAACTAATGCAGTTTTTCACTATCCCTCTGCAGCCTATCCACAGGCACAACAGCTTTGGGGATCTCTGCTTTCCCAGAGACTCAGCATGTCACGGTGCTCACTCTCCGCCAGAGCCTTTTTCTGAAAAGGCAAACTTACGGCTCCTTCTCCCACAAGGAAGGTGCCAGCCCTGAAAGATCTTGCTGGTATTCACTATCCCTCTGCAGCCTATCTTTAGCCGCAACAGCTTTTGGGATCTCTGCTTTCCCAGAGACTCAGCATGTCATGGTGCTCGCTCTCGGCAGAAGCTTTTTTCTGAAAGGCAAACTTACGGCTCCTTCTCCCACAGGGAAGGTGCCAGCCCTGAAAACTAATGCAGTTTTTCACTATCCCTCTGCAGCCTATCCACAGGCACAACAGCTTTGGGGATCTCTGCTTTCCCAGAGACTCAGCATGTCACGGTGCTCGCTCTCGGCAGAAGCTTTTTTCTGAAAAGGCAAACTTACGGCTCCTTCTCCCACAGGGAAGGTGCCAGCCCTGAAAACTAATGCAGTTTTTCACTATCCCTCTGCAGCCTATCCACAGGCACAACAGCTTTGGGGATCTCTGCTTTCCCAGAGACTCAGCATGTCATGGTGCTCGCTCTCGGCAGAAGCTTTTTTCTGAAAAAGAAAACTTTCGGCTCCTTCTCCCTCAGGGAAGGTGCTAGCCCTGAAAACTAATGCAGTTTTTCACTATCCCTCTGCAGCCTATCCACAGGCACAACAGCTTTGGGATCTCTGCTTTCCCAGAGACTCAGCATGTCACGGTACTCGTTCTCGGCAAGAAGCTTTTTCTGAGAAGGCAAAAGTGTGGCTCCTTCTCCCACAAGGAAGGTGCTAGATCTGAAAGATCTTGCTGGTATTCACTATCCCTCTGCAGCCTATCCACAGGCACAACAGCTTTTGGGATCTCTGCTTTCCCAGAGACTCAGCATGTCACGGTGCTCGCTCTCGGCAGAAGCTTTTTTCTGAAAAGGCAAACTTACGGCTCCTTCTCCCACAGGGAAGGTGCCAGCCCTGAAAACTAATGCAGTTTTTCACTATCCCTCTGCAGCCTATCCACAGGCACAACAGCTTTGGGGATCTCTGCTTTCCCAGAGACTCAGCATGTCACGGTGCTCGCTCTCGGCAGAAGCTTTTGTCTGAAAAGGCAAACTTACGGCTCCTTCTCCCACAGGGAAGGTGCCAGCCCTGAAAACTAATGCAGTTTTTCACTATCCCTCTGCAGCCTATCCACAGGCACAACAGCTTTGGGGATCTCTGCTTTCCCAGAGACTCAGCATGTCACGGTGCTCGCTCTCGGCAGAAGCTTTTTTCTGAAAAAGAAAACTTTCGGCTCCTTCTCCCTCAGGGAAGGTGCTAGCCCTGAAAACTAATGCAGTTTTTCACTATCCCTCTGCAGCCTATCCACAGGCACAACAGCTTTGGGGATCTCTGCTTTCCCAGAGACTCAGCATGTCACGGTGCTCGTTCTCGGCAGAAGCTTTTCTGAGAAGGCAAAAGTGTGGCTCCTTCTCCCACAAGGAAGGTGCTAGCCCTGAAAGATCTTGCTGGTATTCACTATCCCTCTGCAGCCTATCCACAGGCACAACAGCTTTTGGGATCTCTGCTTTCCCAGAGACTCAGCATGTCACGGTGCTCGCTCTCGGCAGAAGCTTTTTTCTGAAAAGGCAAACTTATGGCTCCTTCTCCCACAGGGAAGGTGCCAGCCCTGAAAACTAATGCAGTTTTTCACTATCCCTCTGCAGCCTATCCACAGGCACAACAGCTTTGGGGATCTCTGCTTTCCCAGAGACTCAGCATGTCACGGTGCTCGCTCTCGGCAGAAGCTTTTTTCTGAAAAGGCAAACTTACGGCTCCTTCTCCCACAGGGAAGGTGCCAGCCCTGAAAACTAATGCAGTTTTTCACTATCCCTCTGCAGCCTATCCACAGGCACAACAGCTTTTGGGATCTCTGCTTTCCCAGAGACTCAGCATGTCACGGTGCTCGCTCTCGGCAGAAGCTTTTTTCTGAAAAGGCAAACTTATGGCTCCTTCTCCCACAGGGAAGGTGCCAGCCCTGAAAACTAATGCAGTTTTTCACTATCCCTCTGCAGCCTATCCACAGGCACAACAGCTTTGGGGATCTCTGCTTTCCCAGAGACTCAGCATGTCACGGTGCTCGCTCTCGGCAGAAGCTTTTTTCTGAAAAGGCAAACTTACGGCTCCTTCTCCCACAGGGAAGGTGCTAGCCCTGAAAACTAATGCAGTTTTTCACTATCCCTCTGCAGCCTATCCACAGGCACAACAGCTTTTGGGATCTCTGCTTTCCCAGAGACTCAGCATGTCACGGTGCTCACTCTCGCCAGAGCCTTTTTCTGAAAAGGCAAACTTACGGCTCCTTCTCCCACAAGGAAGGTGCCAGCCCTGAAAGATCTTGCTGGTATTCACTATCCCTCTGCAGCCTATCTTTAGCCGCAACAGCTTTTGGGATCTCTGCTTTCCCAGAGACTCAGCATGTCATGGTGCTCGCTCTCGGCAGAAGCTTTTTTCTGAAAAGGCAAACTTACGGCTCCTTCTCCCACAGGGAAGGTGCCAGCCCTGAAAACTAATGCAGTTTTTCACTATCCCTCTGCAGCCTATCCACAGGCACAACAGCTTTGGGGATCTCTGCTTTCCCAGAGACTCAGCATGTCACGGTGCTCGCTCTCGGCAGAAGCTTTTTTCTGAAAAGGCAAACTTACGGCTCCTTCTCCCACAGGGAAGGTGCCAGCCCTGAAAACTAATGCATTTTTTCACTATCCCTCTGCAGCCTTCCACAGGCACAACAGCTTTGGGGATCTCTGCTTTCCCAGAGACTCAGCATGTCACGGTGCTCGCTCTCGGCAGAAGCTTTTTTCTGAAAAAGAAAACTTTCGGCTCCTTCTCCCTCAGGGAAGGTGCTAGCCCTGAAAACTAATGCAGTTTTTCACTATCCCTCTGCAGCCTATCCACAGGCACAACAGCTTTGGGGATCTCTGCTTTCCCAGAGACTCAGCATGTCACGGTGCTCGTTCTCGGCAGAAGCTTTTTCTGAGAAGGCAAAAGTGTGGCTCCTTCTCCCACAAGGAAGGTGCTAGCCCTGAAAGATCTTGCTGGTATTCACTATCCCTCTGCAGCCTATCCACAGGCACAACAGCTTTTGGGATCTCTGCTTTCCCAGAGACTCAGCATGTCACGGTGCTCGCTCTCGGCAGAAGCTTTTTTCTGAAAAGGCAAACTTACGGCTCCTTCTCCCACAAGGAAGGTGCCAGCCCTGAAAACTAATGCAGTTTTTCACTATCCCTCTGCAGCCTATCCACAGGCACAACAGCTTTGGGGATCTCTGCTTTCCCAGAGACTCAGCATGTCACGGTGCTCGCTCTCGGCAGAAGCTTTTTTCTGAAAAGGCAAACTTACGGCTCCTTCTCCCACAGGGAAGGTGCCAGCCCTGAAAACTAATGCATTTTTTCACTATCCCTCTGCAGCCTATCCACAGGCACAACAGCTTTGGGGATCTCTGCTTTCCCAGAGACTCAGCATGTCACGGTGCTCGCTCTCGGCAGAAGCTTTTTTCTGAAAAAGAAAACTTTCGGCTCCTTCTCCCTCAGGGAAGGTGCTAGCCCTGAAAACTAATGCAGTTTTTCACTATCCCTCTGCAGCCTATCCACAGGCACAACAGCTTTGGGGATCTCTGCTTTCCCAGAGACTCAGCATGTCACGGTGCTCGTTCTCGGCAGAAGCTTTTTCTGAGAAGGCAAAAGTGTGGCTCCTTCTCCCACAAGGAAGGTGCTAGCCCTGAAAGATCTTGCTGGTATTCACTATCCCTCTGCAGCCTATCCACGTGGCACAACAGCTTTTGGGATCTCTGCTTTCCCAGAGACTCAGCATGTCACGGTGCTCGCTCTCGGCAGAAGCTTTTTTTCTGAAAAGGCAAACTTACGGCTCCTTCTCCACAAGGAAGGTGCCAGCCCTGAAAACTAATGCAGTTTTTCACTATCCCTCTGCAGCCTATCCACAGGCACAACAGCTTTGGGGATCTCTGCTTTCCCAGAGACTCAGCATGTCACGGTGCTCGCTCTCGGCAGAAGCTTTGTTCTGAAAAGGCAAACTTACGGCTCCTTCTCCCACAGGGAAGGTGCCAGCCCTGAAAACTAATGCAGTTTTTCACTATCCCTCTGCAGCCTATCCACAGGCACAACAGCTTTGGGGATCTCTGCTTTCCCAGAGACTCAGCATGTCACGGTGCTCGCTCTCGGCAGAAGCTTTTTTCTGAAAAGGCAAACTTACGGCTCCTTCTCCCACAGGGAAGGTGCCAGCCCTGAAAACTAATGCAGTTTTTCACTATCCCTCTGCAGCCTATCCACAGGCACAACAGCTTTGGGGATCTCTGCTTTCCCAGAGACTCAGCATGTCACGGTGCTCGCTCTCGGCAGAAGCTTTTTTCTGAAAAGGCAAACTTACGGCTCCTTCTCCCACAGGGAAGGTGCCAGCCCTGAAAACTAATGCAGTTTTTCACTATCCCTCTGCAGCCTATCCACAGGCACAACAGCTTTGGGGATCTCTGCTTTCCCAGAGACTCAGCATGTCACGGTGCTCGCTCTCGGCAGAAGCTTTTTTCTGAAAAGGCAAACTTACGGCTCCTTCTCCCACAGGGAAGGTGCTAGCCCTGAAAACTAATGCAGTTTTTCACTATCCCTCTGCAGCCTATCCACAGGCACAACAGCTTTGGGGATCTCTGCTTTCCCAGAGACTCAGCATGTCACGGTGCTCGCTCTCGGCAGAAGCTTTTTTCTGAAAAGGCAAACTTATGGCTCCTTCTCCCACAGGGAAGGTGCCAGCCCTGAAAACTAATGCAGTTTTTCACTATCCCTCTGCAGCCTATCCACAGGCACAACAGCTTTGGGGATCTCTGCTTTCCCAGAGACTCAGCATGTCACGGTGCTCGCTCTCGGCAGAAGCTTTTTTCTGAAAAGGCAAACTTATGGCTCCTTCTCCCACAGGGAAGGTGCCAGCCCTGAAAACTAATGCAGTTTTTCACTACCCCTCTGCAGCCTATCCACAGGCACAACAGCTTTGGGGATCTCTGCTTTCCCAGAGACTCAGCATGTCACGGTGCTCGCTCTCGGCAGAAGCTTTTTTCTGAAAAGGAAAACTTACGGCTCCTTCTCCCACAGGGAAGGTGCTAGCCCTGAAAACTAATGCAGTTTTTCACTATCCCTCTGCAGCCTATCCACAGGCACAACAGCTTTGGGGATCTCTGCTTTCCCAGAGACTCAGCATGTCACGGTGCTCACTCTCGCCAGAGCCTTTTTCTGAAAAGGCAAACTTACGGCTCCTTCTCCCACAAGGAAGGTGCCAGCCCTGAAAGATCTTGCTGGTATTCACTATCCCTCTGCAGCCTATCTTTAGCCGCAACAGCTTTTGGGATCTCTGCTTTCCCAGAGACTCAGCATGTCATGGTGCTCGCTCTCGGCAGAAGCTTTTTTCTGAAAAGGCAAACTTACGGCTCCTTCTCCCACAGGGAAGGTGCCAGCCCTGAAAACTAATGCAGTTTTTCACTATCCCTCTGCAGCCTATCCACAGGCACAACAGCTTTGGGGATCTCTGCTTTCCCAGAGACTCAGCATGTCACGGTGCTCGCTCTCGGCAGAAGCTTTTTTCTGAAAAGGCAAACTTACGGCTCCTTCTCCCACAGGGAAGGTGCCAGCCCTGAAAACTAATGCAGTTTTTCACTATCCCTCTGCAGCCTATCCACAGGCACAACAGCTTTGGGGATCTCTGCTTTCCCAGAGACTCAGCATGTCATGGTGCTCGCTCTCGGCAGAAGCTTTTTTCTGAAAAAGAAAACTTTCGGCTCCTTCTCCCTCAGGGAAGGTGCTAGCCCTGAAAACTAATGCAGTTTTTCACTATCCCTCTGCAGCCTATCCACAGGCACAACAGCTTTGGGGATCTCTGCTTTCCCAGAGACTCAGCATGTCACGGTACTCGTTCTCGGCAAGAAGCTTTTTCTGAGAAGGCAAAAGTGTGGCTCCTTCTCCCACAAGGAAGGTGCTAGATCTGAAAGATCTTGCTGGTATTCACTATCCCTCTGCAGCCTATCCACAGGCACAACAGCTTTTGGGATCTCTGCTTTCCCAGAGACTCAGCATGTCACGGTGCTCGCTCTCGGCAGAAGCTTTTTTCTGAAAAGGCAAACTTACGGCTCCTTCTCCCACAGGGAAGGTGCCAGCCCTGAAAACTAATGCAGTTTTTCACTATCCCTCTGCAGCCTATCCACAGGCACAACAGCTTTGGGGATCTCTGCTTTCCCAGAGACTCAGCATGTCACGGTGCTCGCTCTCGGCAGAAGCTTTTTTCTGAAAAGGCAAACTTACGGCTCCTTCTCCCACAGGGAAGGTGCCAGCCCTGAAAACTAATGCAGTTTTTCACTATCCCTCTGCAGCCTATCCACAGGCACAACAGCTTTGGGGATCTCTGCTTTCCCAGAGACTCAGCATGTCACGGTGCTCGCTCTCGGCAGAAGCTTTTTTCTGAAAAAGAAAACTTTCGGCTCCTTCTCCCTCAGGGAAGGTGCTAGCCCTGAAAACTAATGCAGTTTTTCACTATCCCTCTGCAGCCTATCCACAGGCACAACAGCTTTGGGGATCTCTGCTTTCCCAGAGACTCAGCATGTCACGGTGCTCGTTCTCGGCAGAAGCTTTTTCTGAGAAGGCAAAAGTGTGGCTCCTTCTCCCACAAGGAAGGTGCTAGCCCTGAAAGATCTTGCTGGTATTCACTATCCCTCTGCAGCCTATCCACAGGCACAACAGCTTTTGGGATCTCTGCTTTCCCAGAGACTCAGCATGTCACGGTGCTCGCTCTCGGCAGAAGCTTTTTTCTGAAAAGGCAAACTTATGGCTCCTTCTCCCACAGGGAAGGTGCCAGCCCTGAAAACTAATGCAGTTTTTCACTATCCCTCTGCAGCCTATCCACAGGCACAACAGCTTTGGGGATCTCTGCTTTCCCAGAGACTCAGCATGTCACGGTGCTCGCTCTCGGCAGAAGCTTTTTTCTGAAAAGGCAAACTTACGGCTCCTTCTCCCACAGGGAAGGTGCCAGCCCTGAAAACTAATGCAGTTTTTCACTATCCCTCTGCAGCCTATCCACAGGCACAACAGCTTTTGGGATCTCTGCTTTCCCAGAGACTCAGCATGTCACGGTGCTCGCTCTCGGCAGAAGCTTTTTTCTGAAAAGGCAAACTTATGGCTCCTTCTCCCACAGGGAAGGTGCCAGCCCTGAAAACTAATGCAGTTTTTCACTATCCCTCTGCAGCCTATCCACAGGCACAACAGCTTTGGGGATCTCTGCTTTCCCAGAGACTCAGCATGTCACGGTGCTCGCTCTCGGCAGAAGCTTTTTTCTGAAAAGGCAAACTTACGGCTCCTTCTCCCACAGGGAAGGTGCTAGCCCTGAAAACTAATGCAGTTTTTCACTATCCCTCTGCAGCCTATCCACAGGCACAACAGCTTTTGGGATCTCTGCTTTCCCAGAGACTCAGCATGTCACGGTGCTCACTCTCGCCAGAGCCTTTTTCTGAAAAGGCAAACTTACGGCTCCTTCTCCCACAAGGAAGGTGCCAGCCCTGAAAGATCTTGCTGGTATTCACTATCCCTCTGCAGCCTATCTTTAGCCGCAACAGCTTTTGGGATCTCTGCTTTCCCAGAGACTCAGCATGTCATGGTGCTCGCTCTCGGCAGAAGCTTTTTTCTGAAAAGGCAAACTTACGGCTCCTTCTCCCACAGGGAAGGTGCCAGCCCTGAAAACTAATGCAGTTTTTCACTATCCCTCTGCAGCCTATCCACAGGCACAACAGCTTTGGGGATCTCTGCTTTCCCAGAGACTCAGCATGTCACGGTGCTCGCTCTCGGCAGAAGCTTTTTTCTGAAAAGGCAAACTTACGGCTCCTTCTCCCACAGGGAAGGTGCCAGCCCTGAAAACTAATGCATTTTTTCACTATCCCTCTGCAGCCTATCCACAGGCACAACAGCTTTGGGGATCTCTGCTTTCCCAGAGACTCAGCATGTCACGGTGCTCGCTCTCGGCAGAAGCTTTTTTCTGAAAAAGAAAACTTTCGGCTCCTTCTCCCTCAGGGAAGGTGCTAGCCCTGAAAACTAATGCAGTTTTTCACTATCCCTCTGCAGCCTATCCACAGGCACAACAGCTTTGGGGATCTCTGCTTTCCCAGAGACTCAGCATGTCACGGTGCTCGTTCTCGGCAGAAGCTTTTTCTGAGAAGGCAAAAGTGTGGCTCCTTCTCCCACAAGGAAGGTGCTAGCCCTGAAAGATCTTGCTGGTATTCACTATCCCTCTGCAGCCTATCCACAGGCACAACAGCTTTTGGGATCTCTGCTTTCCCAGAGACTCAGCATGTCACGGTGCTCGCTCTCGGCAGAAGCTTTTTTCTGAAAAGGCAAACTTACGGCTCCTTCTCCCACAAGGAAGGTGCCAGCCCTGAAAACTAATGCAGTTTTTCACTATCCCTCTGCAGCCTATCCACAGGCACAACAGCTTTGGGGATCTCTGCTTTCCCAGAGACTCAGCATGTCACGGTGCTCGCTCTCGGCAGAAGCTTTGTTCTGAAAAGGCAAACTTACGGCTCCTTCTCCCACAGGGAAGGTGCCAGCCCTGAAAACTAATGCAGTTTTTCACTATCCCTCTGCAGCCTATCCACAGGCACAACAGCTTTGGGGATCTCTGCTTTCCCAGAGACTCAGCATGTCACGGTGCTCGCTCTCGGCAGAAGCTTTTTTCTGAAAAGGCAAACTTACGGCTCCTTCTCCCACAGGGAAGGTGCCAGCCCTGAAAACTAATGCAGTTTTTCACTATCCCTCTGCAGCCTATCCACAGGCACAACAGCTTTGGGGATCTCTGCTTTCCCAGAGACTCAGCATGTCACGGTGCTCGCTCTCGGCAGAAGCTTTTTTCTGAAAAGGCAAACTTACGGCTCCTTCTCCCACAGGGAAGGTGCCAGCCCTGAAAACTAATGCAGTTTTTCACTATCCCTCTGCAGCCTATCCACAGGCACAACAGCTTTGGGGATCTCTGCTTTCCCAGAGACTCAGCATGTCACGGTGCTCGCTCTCGGCAGAAGCTTTTTTCTGAAAAGGCAAACTTACGGCTCCTTCTCCCACAGGGAAGGTGCTAGCCCTGAAAACTAATGCAGTTTTTCACTATCCCTCTGCAGCCTATCCACAGGCACAACAGCTTTGGGGATCTCTGCTTTCCCAGAGACTCAGCATGTCACGGTGCTCGCTCTCGGCAGAAGCTTTTTTCTGAAAAGGCAAACTTATGGCTCCTTCTCCCACAGGGAAGGTGCCAGCCCTGAAAACTAATGCAGTTTTTCACTATCCCTCTGCAGCCTATCCACAGGCACAACAGCTTTGGGGATCTCTGCTTTCCCAGAGACTCAGCATGTCACGGTGCTCGCTCTCGGCAGAAGCTTTTTTCTGAAAAGGCAAACTTATGGCTCCTTCTCCCACAGGGAAGGTGCCAGCCCTGAAAACTAATGCAGTTTTTCACTACCCCTCTGCAGCCTATCCACAGGCACAACAGCTTTGGGGATCTCTGCTTTCCCAGAGACTCAGCATGTCACGGTGCTCGCTCTCGGCAGAAGCTTTTTTCTGAAAAGGAAAACTTACGGCTCCTTCTCCCACAGGGAAGGTGCTAGCCCTGAAAACTAATGCAGTTTTTCACTATCCCTCTGCAGCCTATCCACAGGCACAACAGCTTTGGGGATCTCTGCTTTCCCAGAGACTCAGCATGTCACGGTGCTCACTCTCGCCAGAGCCTTTTTCTGAAAAGGCAAACTTACGGCTCCTTCTCCCACAAGGAAGGTGCCAGCCCTGAAAGATCTTGCTGGTATTCACTATCCCTCTGCAGCCTATCTTTAGCCGCAACAGCTTTTGGGATCTCTGCTTTCCCAGAGACTCAGCATGTCATGGTGCTCGCTCTCGGCAGAAGCTTTTTTCTGAAAAGGCAAACTTACGGCTCCTTCTCCCACAGGGAAGGTGCCAGCCCTGAAAACTAATGCAGTTTTTCACTATCCCTCTGCAGCCTATCCACAGGCACAACAGCTTTGGGGATCTCTGCTTTCCCAGAGACTCAGCATGTCACGGTGCTCGCTCTCGGCAGAAGCTTTTTTCTGAAAAGGCAAACTTACGGCTCCTTCTCCCACAGGGAAGGTGCCAGCCCTGAAAACTAATGCAGTTTTTCACTATCCCTCTGCAGCCTATCCACAGGCACAACAGCTTTGGGGATCTCTGCTTTCCCAGAGACTCAGCATGTCATGGTGCTCGCTCTCGGCAGAAGCTTTTTTCTGAAAAAGAAAACTTTCGGCTCCTTCTCCCTCAGGGAAGGTGCTAGCCCTGAAAACTAATGCAGTTTTTCACTATCCCTCTGCAGCCTATCCACAGGCACAACAGCTTTGGGGATCTCTGCTTTCCCAGAGACTCAGCATGTCACGGTACTCGTTCTCGGCAAGAAGCTTTTTCTGAGAAGGCAAAAGTGTGGCTCCTTCTCCCACAAGGAAGGTGCTAGATCTGAAAGATCTTGCTGGTATTCACTATCCCTCTGCAGCCTATCCACAGGCACAACAGCTTTTGGGATCTCTGCTTTCCCAGAGACTCAGCATGTCACGGTGCTCGCTCTCGGCAGAAGCTTTTTTCTGAAAAGGCAAACTTACGGCTCCTTCTCCCACAGGGAAGGTGCCAGCCCTGAAAACTAATGCAGTTTTTCACTATCCCTCTGCAGCCTATCCACAGGCACAACAGCTTTGGGGATCTCTGCTTTCCCAGAGACTCAGCATGTCACGGTGCTCGCTCTCGGCAGAAGCTTTTTTCTGAAAAGGCAAACTTACGGCTCCTTCTCCCACAGGGAAGGTGCCAGCCCTGAAAACTAATGCAGTTTTTCACTATCCCTCTGCAGCCTATCCACAGGCACAACAGCTTTGGGGATCTCTGCTTTCCCAGAGACTCAGCATGTCACGGTGCTCGCTCTCGGCAGAAGCTTTTTTCTGAAAAGGCAAACTTACGGCTCCTTCTCCCACAGGGAAGGTGCCAGCCCTGAAAACTAATGCAGTTTTTCACTATCCCTCTGCAGCCTATCCACAGGCACAACAGCTTTGGGGATCTCTGCTTTCCCAGAGACTCAGCATGTCACGGTGCTCGCTCTCGGCAGAAGCTTTTTTCTGAAAAGGCAAACTTACGGCTCCTTCTCCCACAGGGAAGGTGCTAGCCCTGAAAACTAATGCAGTTTTTCACTATCCCTCTGCAGCCTATCCACAGGCACAACAGCTTTTGGGATCTCTGCTTTCCCAGAGACTCAGCATGTCATGGTGCTCGCTCTCGGCAGAAGCTTTTTTCTGAAAAGGCAAACTTACGGCTCCTTCTCCCACAGGGAAGGTGCCAGCCCTGAAAACTAATGCAGTTTTTCACTATCCCTCTGCAGCCTATCCACAGGCACAACAGCTTTTGGGATCTCTGCTTTCCCAGAGACTCAGCATGTCACGGTGCTCGCTCTCGGCAGAAGCTTTTTTCTGAAAAGGCAAACTTACGGCTCCTTCTCCCACAGGGAAGGTGCCAGCCCTGAAAACTAATGCAGTTTTTCACTATCCCTCTGCAGCCTATCCACAGGCACAACAGCTTTGGGGATCTCTGCTTTCCCAGAGACTCAGCATGTCACGGTGCTCGCTCTCGGCAGAAGCTTTTTTCTGAAAAGGCAAACTTACGGCTCCTTCTCCCACAGGGAAGGTGCCAGCCCTGAAAACTAATGCAGTTTTTCACTATCCCTCTGCAGCCTATCCACAGGCACAACAGCTTTGGGGATCTCTGCTTTCCCAGAGACTCAGCATGTCACGGTG
This sequence comes from Astur gentilis, assembly GCF_929443795.1. Classification (NCBI taxonomy): domain Eukaryota; kingdom Metazoa; phylum Chordata; class Aves; order Accipitriformes; family Accipitridae; genus Astur; species Astur gentilis. Next base: position 17,585 of record NW_026060901.1, on the reverse strand, counting down.
CTCGCTCTCGGCAGAAGCTTTTTTCTGAAAAAGAAAACTTTCGGCTCCTTCTCCCTCAGGGAAGGTGCTAGCCCTGAAAACTAATGCAGTTTTTCACTATCCCTCTGCAGCCTATCCACAGGCACAACAGCTTTGGGGATCTCTGCTTTCCCAGAGACTCAGCATGTCACGGTGCTCGTTCTCGGCAGAAGCTTTTTCTGAGAAGGCAAAAGTGTGGCTCCTTCTCCCACAAGGAAGGTGCTAGCCCTGAAAGATCTTGCTGGTATTCACTATCCCTCTGCAGCCTATCCACAGGCGCAACAGCTTTTGGGATCTCTGCTTTCCCAGAGACTCAGCATGTCACGGTGCTCGCTCTCCGCAGAAGCTTTTTTCTGAAAAGGCAAACTTACGGCTCCTTCTCCCACAGGGAAGGTGCCAGCCCTGAAAACTAATGCAGTTTTTCACTATCCCTCTGCAGCCTATCCACAGGCACAACAGCTTTGGGGATCTCTGCTTTCCCAGAGACTCAGCATGTCACGGTGCTCGCTCTCGGCAGAAGCTTTTTTCTGAAAAGGCAAACTTACGGCTCCTTCTCCCACAGGGAAGGTGCCAGCCCTGAAAACTAATGCAGTTTTTCACTATCCCTCTGCAGCCTATCCACAGGCACAACAGCTTTGGGGATCTCTGCTTTCCCAGAGACTCAGCATGTCACGGTGCTCGCTCTCGGCAGAAGCTTTTTTCTGAAAAAGAAAACTTTCGGCTCCTTCTCCCTCAGGGAAGGTGCTAGCCCTGAAAACTAATGCAGTTTTTCACTATCCCTCTGCAGCCTATCCACAGGCACAACAGCTTTGGGGATCTCTGCTTTCCCAGAGACTCAGCATGTCACGGTGCTCGTTCTCGGCAGAAGCTTTTTCTGAGAAGGCAAAAGTGTGGCTCCTTCTCCCACAAGGAAGGTGCTAGCCCTGAAAGATCTTGCTGGTATTCACTATCCCTCTGCAGCCTATCCACAGGCACAACAGCTTTTGGGATCTCTGCTTTCCCAGAGACTCAGCATGTCACGGTGCTCGCTCTCGGCAGAAGCTTTTTTCTGAAAAGGCAAACTTATGGCTCCTTCTCCCACAGGGAAGGTGCCAGCCCTGAAAACTAATGCAGTTTTTCACTATCCCTCTGCAGCCTATCCACAGGCACAACAGCTTTGGGGATCTCTGCTTTCCCAGAGACTCAGCATGTCACGGTGCTCGCTCTCGGCAGAAGCTTTTTTCTGAAAAGGCAAACTTACGGCTCCTTCTCCCACAGGGAAGGTGCCAGCCCTGAAAACTAATGCAGTTTTTCACTATCCCTCTGCAGCCTATCCACAGGCACAACAGCTTTTGGGATCTCTGCTTTCCCAGAGACTCAGCATGTCACGGTGCTCGCTCTCGGCAGAAGCTTTTTTCTGAAAAGGCAAACTTATGGCTCCTTCTCCCACAGGGAAGGTGCCAGCCCTGAAAACTAATGCAGTTTTTCACTATCCCTCTGCAGCCTATCCACAGGCACAACAGCTTTGGGGATCTCTGCTTTCCCAGAGACTCAGCATGTCACGGTGCTCGCTCTCGGCAGAAGCTTTTTTCTGAAAAGGCAAACTTACGGCTCCTTCTCCCACAGGGAAGGTGCTAGCCCTGAAAACTAATGCAGTTTTTCACTATCCCTCTGCAGCCTATCCACAGGCACAACAGCTTTTGGGATCTCTGCTTTCCCAGAGACTCAGCATGTCACGGTGCTCACTCTCGCCAGAGCCTTTTTCTGAAAAGGCAAACTTACGGCTCCTTCTCCCACAAGGAAGGTGCCAGCCCTGAAAGATCTTGCTGGTATTCACTATCCCTCTGCAGCCTATCTTTAGCCGCAACAGCTTTTGGGATCTCTGCTTTCCCAGAGACTCAGCATGTCATGGTGCTCGCTCTCGGCAGAAGCTTTTTTCTGAAAAGGCAAACTTACGGCTCCTTCTCCCACAGGGAAGGTGCCAGCCCTGAAAACTAATGCAGTTTTTCACTATCCCTCTGCAGCCTATCCACAGGCACAACAGCTTTGGGGATCTCTGCTTTCCCAGAGACTCAGCATGTCACGGTGCTCGCTCTCGGCAGAAGCTTTTTTCTGAAAAGGCAAACTTACGGCTCCTTCTCCCACAGGGAAGGTGCCAGCCCTGAAAACTAATGCAGTTTTTCACTATCCCTCTGCAGCCTATCCACAGGCACAACAGCTTTGGGGATCTCTGCTTTCCCAGAGACTCAGCATGTCACGGTGCTCGCTCTCGGCAGAAGCTTTTTTCTGAAAAGGCAAACTTACGGCTCCTTCTCCCACAGGGAAGGTGCTAGCCCTGAAAACTAATGCAGTTTTTCACTATCCCTCTGCAGCCTATCCACAGGCACAACAGCTTTGGGGATCTCTGCTTTCCCAGAGACTCAGCATGTCACGGTGCTCGCTCTCGGCAGAAGCTTTTTTCTGAAAAGGCAAACTTATGGCTCCTTCTCCCACAGGGAAGGTGCCAGCCCTGAAAACTAATGCAGTTTTTCACTATCCCTCTGCAGCCTATCCACAGGCACAACAGCTTTGGGGATCTCTGCTTTCCCAGAGACTCAGCATGTCACGGTGCTCGCTCTCGGCAGAAGCTTTTTTCTGAAAAGGCAAACTTATGGCTCCTTCTCCCACAGGGAAGGTGCCAGCCCTGAAAACTAATGCAGTTTTTCACTACCCCTCTGCAGCCTATCCACAGGCACAACAGCTTTGGGGATCTCTGCTTTCCCAGAGACTCAGCATGTCACGGTGCTCGCTCTCGGCAGAAGCTTTTTTCTGAAAAGGAAAACTTACGGCTCCTTCTCCCACAGGGAAGGTGCTAGCCCTGAAAACTAATGCAGTTTTTCACTATCCCTCTGCAGCCTATCCACAGGCACAACAGCTTTGGGGATCTCTGCTTTCCCAGAGACTCAGCATGTCACGGTGCTCACTCTCGCCAGAGCCTTTTTCTGAAAAGGCAAACTTACGGCTCCTTCTCCCACAAGGAAGGTGCCAGCCCTGAAAGATCTTGCTGGTATTCACTATCCCTCTGCAGCCTATCTTTAGCCGCAACAGCTTTTGGGATCTCTGCTTTCCCAGAGACTCAGCATGTCATGGTGCTCGCTCTCGGCAGAAGCTTTTTTCTGAAAAGGCAAACTTACGGCTCCTTCTCCCACAGGGAAGGTGCCAGCCCTGAAAACTAATGCAGTTTTTCACTATCCCTCTGCAGCCTATCCACAGGCACAACAGCTTTGGGGATCTCTGCTTTCCCAGAGACTCAGCATGTCACGGTGCTCGCTCTCGGCAGAAGCTTTTTTCTGAAAAGGCAAACTTACGGCTCCTTCTCCCACAGGGAAGGTGCCAGCCCTGAAAACTAATGCAGTTTTTCACTATCCCTCTGCAGCCTATCCACAGGCACAACAGCTTTGGGGATCTCTGCTTTCCCAGAGACTCAGCATGTCATGGTGCTCGCTCTCGGCAGAAGCTTTTTTCTGAAAAAGAAAATTTTCGGCTCCTTCTCCCTCAGGGAAGGTGCTAGCCCTGAAAACTAATGCAGTTTTTCACTATCCCTCTGCAGCCTATCCACAGGCACAACAGCTTTGGGGATCTCTGCTTTCCCAGAGACTCAGCATGTCACGGTACTCGTTCTCGGCAAGAAGCTTTTTCTGAGAAGGCAAAAGTGTGGCTCCTTCTCCCACAAGGAAGGTGCTAGATCTGAAAGATCTTGCTGGTATTCACTATCCCTCTGCAGCCTATCCACAGGCACAACAGCTTTTGGGATCTCTGCTTTCCCAGAGACTCAGCATGTCACGGTGCTCGCTCTCGGCAGAAGCTTTTTTCTGAAAAGGCAAACTTACGGCTCCTTCTCCCACAGGGAAGGTGCCAGCCCTGAAAACTAATGCAGTTTTTCACTATCCCTCTGCAGCCTATCCACAGGCACAACAGCTTTGGGGATCTCTGCTTTCCCAGAGACTCAGCATGTCACGGTGCTCGCTCTCGGCAGAAGCTTTTTTCTGAAAAGGCAAACTTACGGCTCCTTCTCCCACAGGGAAGGTGCCAGCCCTGAAAACTAATGCAGTTTTTCACTATCCCTCTGCAGCCTATCCACAGGCACAACAGCTTTGGGGATCTCTGCTTTCCCAGAGACTCAGCATGTCACGGTGCTCGCTCTCGGCAGAAGCTTTTTTCTGAAAAGGCAAACTTACGGCTCCTTCTCCCACAGGGAAGGTGCCAGCCCTGAAAACTAATGCAGTTTTTCACTATCCCTCTGCAGCCTATCCACAGGCACAACAGCTTTGGGGATCTCTGCTTTCCCAGAGACTCAGCATGTCACGGTGCTCGCTCTCGGCAGAAGCTTTTTTCTGAAAAGGCAAACTTACGGCTCCTTCTCCCACAGGGAAGGTGCTAGCCCTGAAAACTAATGCAGTTTTTCACTATCCCTCTGCAGCCTATCCACAGGCACAACAGCTTTTGGGATCTCTGCTTTCCCAGAGACTCAGCATGTCATGGTGCTCGCTCTCGGCAGAAGCTTTTTTCTGAAAAGGCAAACTTACGGCTCCTTCTCCCACAGGGAAGGTGCCAGCCCTGAAAACTAATGCAGTTTTTCACTATCCCTCTGCAGCCTATCCACAGGCACAACAGCTTTTGGGATCTCTGCTTTCCCAGAGACTCAGCATGTCACGGTGCTCGCTCTCGGCAGAAGCTTTTTTCTGAAAAGGCAAACTTACGGCTCCTTCTCCCACAGGGAAGGTGCCAGCCCTGAAAACTAATGCAGTTTTTCACTATCCCTCTGCAGCCTATCCACAGGCACAACAGCTTTGGGGATCTCTGCTTTCCCAGAGACTCAGCATGTCACGGTGCTCGCTCTCGGCAGAAGCTTTTTTCTGAAAAGGCAAACTTACGGCTCCTTCTCCCACAGGGAAGGTGCCAGCCCTGAAAACTAATGCAGTTTTTCACTATCCCTCTGCAGCCTATCCACAGGCACAACAGCTTTGGGGATCTCTGCTTTCCCAGAGACTCAGCATGTCACGGTGCTCGCTCTCGGCAGAAGCTTTTTTCTGAAAAAGAAAACTTTCGGCTCCTTCTCCCTCAGGGAAGGTGCTAGCCCTGAAAACTAATGCAGTTTTTCACTATCCCTCTGCAGCCTATCCACAGGCACAACAGCTTTGGGGATCTCTGCTTTCCCAGAGACTCAGCATGTCACGGTGCTCGTTCTCGGCAGAAGCTTTTTCTGAGAAGGCAAAAGTGTGGCTCCTTCTCCCACAAGGAAGGTGCTAGCCCTGAAAGATCTTGCTGGTATTCACTATCCCTCTGCAGCCTATCCACAGGCGCAACAGCTTTTGGGATCTCTGCTTTCCCAGAGACTCAGCATGTCACGGTGCTCGCTCTCGGCAGAAGCTTTTTTCTGAAAAGGCAAACTTACGGCTCCTTCTCCCACAGGGAAGGTGCCAGCCCTGAAAACTAATGCAGTTTTTCACTATCCCTCTGCAGCCTATCCACAGGCACAACAGCTTTGGGGATCTCTGCTTTCCCAGAGACTCAGCATGTCACGGTGCTCGCTCTCGGCAGAAGCTTTTTTCTGAAAAGGCAAACTTACGGCTCCTTCTCCCACAGGGAAGGTGCCAGCCCTGAAAACTAATGCAGTTTTTCACTATCCCTCTGCAGCCTATCCACAGGCACAACAGCTTTGGGGATCTCTGCTTTCCCAGAGACTCAGCATGTCACGGTGCTCGCTCTCGGCAGAAGCTTTTTTCTGAAAAAGAAAACTTTCGGCTCCTTCTCCCTCAGGGAAGGTGCTAGCCCTGAAAACTAATGCAGTTTTTCACTATCCCTCTGCAGCCTATCCACAGGCACAACAGCTTTGGGGATCTCTGCTTTCCCAGAGACTCAGCATGTCACGGTGCTCGTTCTCGGCAGAAGCTTTTTCTGAGAAGGCAAAAGTGTGGCTCCTTCTCCCACAAGGAAGGTGCTAGCCCTGAAAGATCTTGCTGGTATTCACTATCCCTCTGCAGCCTATCCACAGGCACAACAGCTTTTGGGATCTCTGCTTTCCCAGAGACTCAGCATGTCACGGTGCTCGCTCTCGGCAGAAGCTTTTTTCTGAAAAGGCAAACTTATGGCTCCTTCTCCCACAGGGAAGGTGCCAGCCCTGAAAACTAATGCAGTTTTTCACTATCCCTCTGCAGCCTATCCACAGGCACAACAGCTTTGGGGATCTCTGCTTTCCCAGAGACTCAGCATGTCACGGTGCTCGCTCTCGGCAGAAGCTTTTTTCTGAAAAGGCAAACTTACGGCTCCTTCTCCCACAGGGAAGGTGCCAGCCCTGAAAACTAATGCAGTTTTTCACTATCCCTCTGCAGCCTATCCACAGGCACAACAGCTTTTGGGATCTCTGCTTTCCCAGAGACTCAGCATGTCACGGTGCTCGCTCTCGGCAGAAGCTTTTTTCTGAAAAGGCAAACTTATGGCTCCTTCTCCCACAGGGAAGGTGCCAGCCCTGAAAACTAATGCAGTTTTTCACTATCCCTCTGCAGCCTATCCACAGGCACAACAGCTTTGGGGATCTCTGCTTTCCCAGAGACTCAGCATGTCACGGTGCTCGCTCTCGGCAGAAGCTTTTTTCTGAAAAGGCAAACTTACGGCTCCTTCTCCCACAGGGAAGGTGCTAGCCCTGAAAACTAATGCAGTTTTTCACTATCCCTCTGCAGCCTATCCACAGGCACAACAGCTTTTGGGATCTCTGCTTTCCCAGAGACTCAGCATGTCACGGTGCTCACTCTCGCCAGAGCCTTTTTCTGAAAAGGCAAACTTACGGCTCCTTCTCCCACAAGGAAGGTGCCAGCCCTGAAAGATCTTGCTGGTATTCACTATCCCTCTGCAGCCTATCTTTAGCCGCAACAGCTTTTGGGATCTCTGCTTTCCCAGAGACTCAGCATGTCATGGTGCTCGCTCTCGGCAGAAGCTTTTTTCTGAAAAGGCAAACTTACGGCTCCTTCTCCCACAGGGAAGGTGCCAGCCCTGAAAACTAATGCAGTTTTTCACTATCCCTCTGCAGCCTATCCACAGGCACAACAGCTTTGGGGATCTCTGCTTTCCCAGAGACTCAGCATGTCACGGTGCTCGCTCTCGGCAGAAGCTTTTTTCTGAAAAGGCAAACTTACGGCTCCTTCTCCCACAGGGAAGGTGCCAGCCCTGAAAACTAATGCATTTTTTCACTATCCCTCTGCAGCCTATCCACAGGCACAACAGCTTTGGGGATCTCTGCTTTCCCAGAGACTCAGCATGTCACGGTGCTCGCTCTCGGCAGAAGCTTTTTTCTGAAAAAGAAAACTTTCGGCTCCTTCTCCCTCAGGGAAGGTGCTAGCCCTGAAAACTAATGCAGTTTTTCACTATCCCTCTGCAGCCTATCCACAGGCACAACAGCTTTGGGGATCTCTGCTTTCCCAGAGACTCAGCATGTCACGGTGCTCGTTCTCGGCAGAAGCTTTTTCTGAGAAGGCAAAAGTGTGGCTCCTTCTCCCACAAGGAAGGTGCTAGCCCTGAAAGATCTTGCTGGTATTCACTATCCCTCTGCAGCCTATCCACAGGCACAACAGCTTTTGGGATCTCTGCTTTCCCAGAGACTCAGCATGTCACGGTGCTCGCTCTCGGCAGAAGCTTTTTTCTGAAAAGGCAAACTTACGGCTCCTTCTCCCACAAGGAAGGTGCCAGCCCTGAAAACTAATGCAGTTTTTCACTATCCCTCTGCAGCCTATCCACAGGCACAACAGCTTTGGGGATCTCTGCTTTCCCAGAGACTCAGCATGTCACGGTGCTCGCTCTCGGCAGAAGCTTTGTTCTGAAAAGGCAAACTTACGGCTCCTTCTCCCACAGGGAAGGTGCCAGCCCTGAAAACTAATGCAGTTTTTCACTATCCCTCTGCAGCCTATCCACAGGCACAACAGCTTTGGGGATCTCTGCTTTCCCAGAGACTCAGCATGTCACGGTGCTCGCTCTCGGCAGAAGCTTTTTTCTGAAAAGGCAAACTTACGGCTCCTTCTCCCACAGGGAAGGTGCCAGCCCTGAAAACTAATGCAGTTTTTCACTATCCCTCTGCAGCCTATCCACAGGCACAACAGCTTTGGGGATCTCTGCTTTCCCAGAGACTCAGCATGTCACGGTGCTCGCTCTCGGCAGAAGCTTTTTTCTGAAAAGGCAAACTTACGGCTCCTTCTCCCACAGGGAAGGTGCTAGCCCTGAAAACTAATGCAGTTTTTCACTATCCCTCTGCAGCCTATCCACAGGCACAACAGCTTTTGGGATCTCTGCTTTCCCAGAGACTCAGCATGTCACGGTGCTCGCTCTCGGCAGAAGCTTTTTTCTGAAAAGGCAAACTTACGGCTCCTTCTCCCACAGGGAAGGTGCCAGCCCTGAAAACTAATGCAGTTTTTCACTATCCCTCTGCAGCCTATCCACAGGCACAACAGCTTTTGGGATCTCTGCTTTCCCAGAGACTCAGCATGTCACGGTGCTCGCTCTCGGCAGAAGCTTTTTTCTGAAAAGGCAAACTTACGGCTCCTTCTCCCACAGGGAAGGTGCCAGCCCTGAAAACTAATGCAGTTTTTCACTATCCCTCTGCAGCCTATCCACAGGCACAACAGCTTTGGGGATCTCTGCTTTCCCAGAGACTCAGCATGTCACGGTGCTCGCTCTCGGCAGAAGCTTTTTTCTGAAAAGGCAAACTTACGGCTCCTTCTCCCACAGGGAAGGTGCCAGCCCTGAAAACTAATGCAGTTTTTCACTATCCCTCTGCAGCCTATCCACAGGCACAACAGCTTTGGGGATCTCTGCTTTCCCAGAGACTCAGCATGTCACGGTGCTCGCTCTCGGCAGAAGCTTTTTTCTGAAAAAGAAAACTTTCGGCTCCTTCTCCCTCAGGGAAGGTGCTAGCCCTGAAAACTAATGCAGTTTTTCACTATCCCTCTGCAGCCTATCCACAGGCACAACAGCTTTGGGGATCTCTGCTTTCCCAGAGACTCAGCATGTCACGGTGCTCGCTCTCGGCAGAAGCTTTTTTCTGAAAAGGCAAACTTACGGCTCCTTCTCCCACAGGGAAGGTGCCAGCCCTGAAAACTAATGCAGTTTTTCACTATCCCTCTGCAGCCTATCCACAGGCACAACAGCTTTGGGGATCTCTGCTTTCCCAGAGACTCAGCATGTCACGGTTCTCGCTCTCGGCAGAAGCTTTTTTCTGAAAAGGCAAACTTACGGCTCCTTCTCCCACAGGGAAGGTGCCAGCCCTGAAAACTAATGCAGTTTTTCACTATCCCTCTGCAGCCTATCCACAGGCACAACAGCTTTGGGGATCTCTGCTTTCCCAGAGACTCAGCATGTCACGGTGCTCGCTCTCGGCAGAAGCTTTTTTCTGAAAAGGCAAACTTACGGCTCCTTCTCCCACAGGGAAGGTGCCAGCCCTGAAAACTAATGCAGTTTTTCACTATCCCTCTGCAGCCTATCCACAGGCACAACAGCTTTGGGGATCTCTGCTTTCCCAGAGACTCAGCATGTCACGGTGCTCGCTCTCGGCAGAAGCTTTTTTCTGAAAAAGAAAACTTTCGGCTCCTTCTCCCTCAGGGAAGGTGCTAGCCCTGAAAACTAATGCAGTTTTTCACTATCCCTCTGCAGCCTATCCACAGGCACAACAGCTTTGGGGATCTCTGCTTTCCCAGAGACTCAGCATGTCACGGTGCTCGTTCTCGGCAGAAGCTTTTTCTGAGAAGGCAAAAGTGTGGCTCCTTCTCCCACAAGGAAGGTGCTAGCCCTGAAAGATCTTGCTGGTATTCACTATCCCTCTGCAGCCTATCCACAGGCACAACAGCTTTTGGGATCTCTGCTTTCCCAGAGACTCAGCATGTCACGGTGCTCGCTCTCCGCAGAAGCTTTTTTCTGAAAAGGCAAACTTACGGCTCCTTCTCCCACAGGGAAGGTGCCAGCCCTGAAAACTAATGCAGTTTTTCACTATCCCTCTGCAGCCTATCCACAGGCACAACAGCTTTGGGGATCTCTGCTTTCCCAGAGACTCAGCATGTCACGGTGCTCGCTCTCGGCAGAAGCTTTTTTCTGAAAAGGCAAACTTACGGCTCCTTCTCCCACAGGGAAGGTGCCAGCCCTGAAAACTAATGCAGTTTTTCACTATCCCTCTGCAGCCTATCCACAGGCACAACAGCTTTGGGGATCTCTGCTTTCCCAGAGACTCAGCATGTCACGGTGCTCGCTCTCGGCAGAAGCTTTTTTCTGAAAAAGAAAACTTTCGGCTCCTTCTCCCTCAGGGAAGGTGCTAGCCCTGAAAACTAATGCAGTTTTTCACTATCCCTCTGCAGCCTATCCACAGGCACAACAGCTTTGGGGATCTCTGCTTTCCCAGAGACTCAGCATGTCACGGTGCTCGTTCTCGGCAGAAGCTTTTTCTGAGAAGGCAAAAGTGTGGCTCCTTCTCCCACAAGGAAGGTGCTAGCCCTGAAAGATCTTGCTGGTATTCACTATCCCTCTGCAGCCTATCCACAGGCGCAACAGCTTTTGGGATCTCTGCTTTCCCAGAGACTCAGCATGTCACGGTGCTCGCTCTCCGCAGAAGCTTTTTTCTGAAAAGGCAAACTTACGGCTCCTTCTCCCACAGGGAAGGTGCCAGCCCTGAAAACTAATGCAGTTTTTCACTATCCCTCTGCAGCCTATCCACAGGCACAACAGCTTTGGGGATCTCTGCTTTCCCAGAGACTCAGCATGTCACGGTGCTCGTTCTCGGCAGAAGCTTTTTCTGAGAAGGCAAAAGTGTGGCTCCTTCTCCCACAAGGAAGGTGCTAGCCCTGAAAGATCTTGCTGGTATTCACTATCCCTCTGCAGCCTATCCACAGGCACAACAGCTTTTGGGATCTCTGCTTTCCCAGAGACTCAGCATGTCACGGTGCTCGCTCTCGGCAGAAGCTTTTTTCTGAAAAGGCAAACTTACGGCTCCTTCTCCCACAGGGAAGGTGCCAGCCCTGAAAACTAATGCAGTTTTTCACTATCCCTCTGCAGCCTATCCACAGGCACAACAGCTTTGGGGATCTCTGCTTTCCCAGAGACTCAGCATGTCACGGTGCTCGCTCTCGGCAGAAGCTTTTTTCTGAAAAGGCAAACTTACGGCTCCTTCTCCCACAGGGAAGGTGCCAGCCCTGAAAACTAATGCAGTTTTTCACTATCCCTCTGCAGCCTATCCACAGGCACAACAGCTTTGGGGATCTCTGCTTTCCCAGAGACTCAGCATGTCACGGTGCTCGCTCTCGGCAGAAGCTTTTTTCTGAAAAGGCAAACTTACGGCTCCTTCTCCCACAGGGAAGGTGCCAGCCCTGAAAACTAATGCAGTTTTTCACTATCCCTCTGCAGCCTATCCACAGGCACAACAGCTTTGGGGATCTCTGCTTTCCCAGAGACTCAGCATGTCACGGTGCTCGCTCTCGGCAGAAGCTTTTTTCTGAAAAGGCAAACTTACGGCTCCTTCTCCCACAGGGAAGGTGCTAGCCCTGAAAACTAATGCAGTTTTTCACTATCCCTCTGCAGCCTATCCACAGGCACAACAGCTTTTGGGATCTCTGCTTTCCCAGAGACTCAGCATGTCATGGTGCTCGCTCTCGGCAGAAGCTTTTTTCTGAAAAGGCAAACTTACGGCTCCTTCTCCCACAGGGAAGGTGCCAGCCCTGAAAACTAATGCAGTTTTTCACTATCCCTCTGCAGCCTATCCACAGGCACAACAGCTTTTGGGATCTCTGCTTTCCCAGAGACTCAGCATGTCACGGTGCTCGCTCTCGGCAGAAGCTTTTTTCTGAAAAGGCAAACTTACGGCTCCTTCTCCCACAGGGAAGGTGCCAGCCCTGAAAACTAATGCAGTTTTTCACTATCCCTCTGCAGCCTATCCACAGGCACAACAGCTTTGGGGATCTCTGCTTTCCCAGAGACTCAGCATGTCACGGTGCTCGCTCTCGGCAGAAGCTTTTTTCTGAAAAGGCAAACTTACGGCTCCTTCTCCCACAGGGAAGGTGCCAGCCCTGAAAACTAATGCAGTTTTTCACTATCCCTCTGCAGCCTATCCACAGGCACAACAGCTTTGGGGATCTCTGCTTTCCCAGAGACTCAGCATGTCACGGTGCTCGCTCTCGGCAGAAGCTTTTTTCTGAAAAAGAAAACTTTCGGCTCCTTCTCCCTCAGGGAAGGTGCTAGCCCTGAAAACTAATGCAGTTTTTCACTATCCCTCTGCAGCCTATCCACAGGCACAACAGCTTTGGGGATCTCTGCTTTCCCAGAGACTCAGCATGTCACGGTGCTCGTTCTCGGCAGAAGCTTTTTCTGAGAAGGCAAAAGTGTGGCTCCTTCTCCCACAAGGAAGGTGCTAGCCCTGAAAGATCTTGCTGGTATTCACTATCCCTCTGCAGCCTATCCACAGGCGCAACAGCTTTTGGGATCTCTGCTTTCCAGAGACTCAGCATGTCACGGTGCTCGCTCTCCGCAGAAGCTTTTTTCTGAAAAGGCAAACTTACGGCTCCTTCTCCCACAGGGAAGGTGCCAGCCCTGAAAACTAATGCAGTTTTTCACTATCCCTCTGCAGCCTATCCACAGGCACAACAGCTTTGGGGATCTCTGCTTTCCCAGAGACTCAGCATGTCACGGTGCTCGCTCTCGGCAGAAGCTTTTTTCTGAAAAGGCAAACTTACGGCTCCTTCTCCCACAGGGAAGGTGCCAGCCCTGAAAACTAATGCAGTTTTTCACTATCCCCTCTGCAGCCTATCCACAGGCACAACAGCTTTGGGGATCTCTGCTTTCCCAGAGACTCAGCATGTCACGGGTGCTCGCTCTCGGCAGAAGCTTTTTTCTGAAAAAGAAAACTTTCGGCTCCTTCTCCCTCAGGGAAGGTGCTAGCCCTGAAAAACTAATGCAGTTTTTCACTATCCCTCTGCAGCCTATCCACAGGCACAACAGCTTTGGGGATCTCTGCTTTCCCAGAGACTCAGCATGTCACGGTGCTCGTTCTCGGCAGAAGCTTTTTCTGAGAAGGCAAAAGTGTGGCTCCTTCTCCCACAAGGAAGGTGCTAGCCCTGAAAGATCTTGCTGGTATTCACTATCCCTCTGCAGCCTATCCACAGGGCACAACAGCTTTTGGGATCTCTGCTTTCCCAGAGACTCAGCATGTCACGGTGCTCGCTCTCGGCAGAAGCTTTTTTCTGAAAAGGCAAACTTATGGCTCCTTCTCCCACAGGGAAGGTGCCAGCCCTGAAAACTAATGCAGTTTTTCACTATCCCTCTGCAGCCTATCCACAGGCACAACAGCTTTGGGGATCTCTGCTTTCCCAGAGACTCAGCATGTCACGGTGCCTCGCTCTCGGCAGAAGCCTTTTTCTGAAAAGGCAAACTTACGGCTCCTTCTCCCACAGGGAAGGTGCCAGCCCTGAAAACTAATGCAGTTTTTTCACTATCCCTCTGCAGCCTATCCACAGGCACAACAGCTTTTGGGATCTCTGCTTTCCCAGAGACTCAGCATGTCACGGTGCTCGCTCTCGGCAGAAGCTTTTTTCTGAAAAGGCAAACTTATGGCTCCTTCTCCCACAGGGAAGTGCCAGCCCTGAAAACTAATGCAGTTTTTTCACTATCCCTCTGCAGCCTATCCACAGGCACAACAGCTTTGGGGATCTCTGCTTTCCCAGAGACTCAGCATGTCACGGTGCTCGCTCTCGGCAGAAGCTTTTTTCTGAAAAGGCAAACTTACGGCTCCTTCTCCCACAGGGAAGGTGCTAGCCCTGAAAACTAATGCAGTTTTTCACTATCCCTCTGCAGCCTATCCACAGGCACAACAGCTTTTGGGATCTCTGCTTTCCCAGAGACTCAGCATGTCACGGTGCTCACTCTCGCCAGAGCCTTTTTCTGAAAAGGCAAACTTACGGCTCCTTCTCCCACAAGGAAGGTGCCAGCCCTGAAAGATCTTGCTGGTATTCACTATCCCTCTGCAGCCTATCTTTAGCCGCAACAGCTTTTGGGATCTCTGCTTTCCCAGAGACTCAGCATGTCATGGTGCTCGCTCTCGGCAGAAGCTTTTTTTCTGAAAAGGCAAACTTACGGCTCCTTCTCCCACAGGGAAGGTGCCAGCCCTGAAAACTAATGCAGTTTTTCACTATCCCTCTGCAGCCTATCCACAGGCACAACAGCTTTGGGGATCTCTGCTTTCCCAGAGACTCAGCATGTCACGGTGCTCGCTCTCGGCAGAAGCTTTTTTCAGAAAAAGGCAAACTTACGGCTCCTTCTCCCACAGGGAAGGTGCCAGCCCTGAAAACTAATGCATTTTTTCACTATCCCTCTGCAGCCTATCCACAGGCACAACAGCTTTGGGGATCTCTGCTTTCCCAGAGACTCAGCATGTCACGGTGCTCGCTCTCGGCAGAAGCTTTTTTCTGAAAAAGAAAACTTTTCGGCTCCTTCTCCCTCAGGGAAGGTGCTAGCCCTGAAAACTAATGCAGTTTTTCACTATCCCTCTGCAGCCTATCCACAGGCACAACAGCTTTGGGGATCTCTGCTTTCCCAGAGACTCAGCATGTCACGGTGCTCGTTCTCGGCAGAAGCTTTTTCTGAGAAGGCAAAAGTGTGGCTCCTTCTCCCACAAGGAAGGTGCTAGCCCTGAAAGATCTTGCTGGTATTCACTATCCCTCTGCAGCCTATCCACAGGCACAACAGCTTTTGGGATCTCTGCTTTCCCAGAGACTCAGCATGTCACGGTGCTCGCTCTCGGCAGAAGCTTTTTTCTGAAAAGGCAAACTTACGGCTCCTTCTCCCACAAGGAAGGTGCCAGCCCTGAAAACTAATGCAGTTTTTCACTATCCCTCTGCAGCCTATCCACAGGCACAACAGCTTTGGGGATCTCTGCTTTCCCAGAGACTCAGCATGTCACGGTGCTCGCTCTCGGCAGAAGCTTTGTTCTGAAAAGGCAAACTTACGGCTCCTTCTCCCACAGGGAAGGTGCCAGCCCTGAAAACTAATGGCAGTTTTTCACTATCCCTCTGCAGCCTATCCACAGGCACAACAGCTTTGGGGATCTCTGCTTTCCCAGAGACTCAGCATGTCACGGTGCTCGCTCTCGGCAGAAGCTTTTTTCTGAAAAGGCAAACTTACGGCTCCTTCTCCCACAGGGAAGGTGCCAGCCCTGAAAACTAATGCAGTTTTTCACTATCCCTCTGCAGCCTATCCACAGGCACAACAGCTTTGGGGATCTCTGCTTTCCCAGAGACTCAGCATGTCACGGTGCTCGCTCTCGGCAGAAGCTTTTTTCTGAAAAGGCAAACTTACGGCTCCTTCTCCCACAGGGAAGGTGCTAGCCCTGAAAACTAATGCAGTTTTTCACTATCCCTCTGCAGCCTATCCACAGGCACAACAGCTTTTGGGATCTCTGCTTTCCCAGAGACTCAGCATGTTATGGTGCTCGCTCTCGGCAGAAGCTTTTTTCTGAAAAGGCAAACTTACGGCTCCTTCTCCCACAGGGAAGGTGCCAGCCCTGAAAACTAATGCAGTTTTTTCACTATCCCTCTGCAGCCTATCCACAGGCACAACAGCTTTTGGGGATCTCTGCTTTCCCAGAGACTCAGCATGTCACGGTGCTCGCTCTCGGCAGGAAGCTTTTTTTCTGAAAAGGCAAACTTACGGCTCCTTCTCCCACAGGGAAGGTGCCAGCCCTGAAAACTAATGCAGTTTTTCACTATCCCTCTGCAGCCTATCCACAGGCACAACAGCTTTGGGGATCTCTGCTTTCCCAGAGACTCAGCATGTCACGGTGCTCGCTCTCGGCAGAAGCTTTTTTCTGAAAAGGCAAACTTACGGCTCCTTCTCCCACAGGGAAGGTGCCAGCCCTGAAAACTAATGCAGTTTTTCACTATCCCTCTGCAGCCTATCCACAGGCACAACAGCTTTGGGGATCTCTGCTTTCCCAGAGACTCAGCATGTCACGGTGCTCGCTCTCGGCAGAAGCTTTTTTCTGAAAAAGAAAACTTTCGGCTCCTTCTCCCTCAGGGAAGGTGCTAGCCCTGAAAACTAATGCAGTTTTTCACTATCCCTCTGCAGCCTATCCACAGGCACAACAGCTTTGGGGGATCTCTGCTTTCCCAGAGACTCAGCATGTCACGGTGCTCGCTCTCGGCAGAAGCTTTTTTCTGAAAAGGCAAACTTACGGCTCCTTCTCCCACAGGGAAGGTGCCAGCCCTGAAAACTTAATGCAGTTTTTCACTATCCCTCTGCAGCCTATCCACAGGCACAACAGCTTTTGGGATCTCTGCTTTCCCAGAGACTCAGCATGTCACGGTGCTCGCTCTCGGCAGAAGCTTTTTTCTGAAAAGGCAAACTTACGGCTCCTTCTCCCACAGGGAAGGTGCCAGCCCTGAAAACTAATGCAGTTTTTCACTATCCCTCTGCAGCCTATCCACAGGCACAACAGCTTTGGGGATCTCTGCTTTCCCAGAGACTCAGCATGTCACGGTGCTCGCTCTCGGCAGAAGCTTTTTTCTGAAAAGGCAAACTTACGGCTCCTTCTCCCACAGGGAAGGTGCCAGCCCTGAAAACTAATGCAGTTTTTCACTATCCCTCTGCAGCCTATCCACAGGCACAACAGCTTTGGGGATCTCTGCTTTCCAGAGACTCAGCATGTCACGGTGCTCGCTCTCGGCAGAAGCTTTTTTCTGAAAAAGAAAACTTTCGGCTCCTTCTCCCTCAGGGAAGGTGCTAGCCCTGAAAACTAATGCAGTTTTTCACTATCCCTCTGCAGCCTATCCACAGGCACAACAGCTTTGGGGATCTCTGCTTTCCCAGAGACTCAGCATGTCACGGTGCTCGTTCTCGGCAGAAGCTTTTTCTGAGAAGGCAAAAGTGTGGCTCCTTCTCCCACAAGGAAGGTGCTAGCCCTGAAAGATCTTGCTGGTATTCACTATCCCTCTGCAGCCTATCCACAGGCACAACAGCTTTTGGGATCTCTGCTTTCCCAGAGACTCAGCATGTCACGGTGCTCGCTCTCGGCAGAAGCTTTTTTCTGAAAAGGCAAACTTACGGCTCCTTCTCCCACAGGGAAGGTGCCAGCCCTGAAAACTAATGCAGTTTTTCACTATCCCTCTGCAGCCTATCCACAGGCACAACAGCTTTGGGGATCTCTGCTTTCCCAGAGACTCAGCATGTCACGGTGCTCGCTCTCGGGCAGAAGCTTTTTTCTGAAAAGGCAAACTTACGGCTCCTTCTCCCACAGGGAAGGTGCCAGCCCTGAAAACTAATGCAGTTTTTTCACTATCCCTCTGCAGCCTATCCACAGGCACAACAGCTTTGGGGATCTCTGCTTTCCCAGAGACTCAGCATGTCACGGTGCTCGCTCTCGGCAGAAGCTTTTTTCTGAAAAAGAAAACTTTCGGCTCCTTCTCCCTCAGGGAAGGTGCTAGCCCTGAAAAACTAATGCAGTTTTTCACTATCCCTCTGCAGCCTATCCACAGGCACAACAGCTTTGGGGATCTCTGCTTTCCCAGAGACTCAGCATGTCACGGTGCTCGTTCTCG
>NW_026060900.1:0-97002 GCF_929443795.1 Astur gentilis | reverse complement strand
TCCCCCAAAGCTGTTGTGCCTGTGGATAGGCTGCAGAGGGATAGTGAAAAAACTGCATTAGTTTTCAGGGCTGGCACCTTCCCTGTGGGAGAAGGAGCCGTAAGTTTGCCTTTTCAGAAAAAAGCTTCTGCCGAGAGCGAGCACCGTGACATGCTGAGTCTCTGGGAAAGCAGAGATCCCAAAAGCTGTTGTGCCTGTGGATAGGCTGCAGAGGGATAGTGAAAAACTGCATTAGTTTTCAGGGCTGGCACCTTCCCTGTGGGAGAAGGAGCCGTAAGTTTGCCTTTTCAGAAAAAAAGCTTCTGCCGAGAGCGAGCACCGTGACATGCTGAGTCTCTGGGAAAGCAGAGATCCCCAAAGCTGTTGTGCCTGTGGATAGGCTGCAGAGGGATAGTGAAAAACTGCATTAGTTTTTCAGGGCTGGCACATTCCCTGTGGGAGAAGGAGCCGTAAGTTTGCCTTTTCAGAAAAAAGCTTCTGCCGAGAGCGAGCACCGTGACATGCTGAGTCTCTGGGAAAGCAGAGATCCCCAAAGCTGTTGTGCCTGTGGATAGGCTGCAGAGGGATAGTGAAAAACTGCATTAGTTTTCAGGGCTGGCACCTTCCTGTGGGAGAAGGAGCCGTAAGTTTGCCTTTTCAGAAAAAAGCTTCTGCCGAGAGCGAGCACCGTGACATGCTGAGTCTCTGGGAAAGCAGAGATCCCCAAAGCTGTTGTGCCTGTGGATAGGCTGCAGAGGGATAGTGAAAAACTGCATTAGTTTTCAGGGCTGGCACCTTCCCTGTGGGAGAAGGAGCCGTAAGTTTGCCTTTTCAGAAAAAAGCTTCTGCCGAGAGCGAGCACCGTGACATGCTGAGTCTCTGGGAAAGCAGAGATCCCCAAAGCTGTTGTGCCTGTGGATAGGCTGCAGAGGGATAGTGAAAAACTGCATTAGTTTTCAGGGCTGGCACCTTCCCTGTGGGAGAAGGAGCCGTAAGTTTGCCTTTTCAGAAAAAAGCTTCTGCCGAGAGCGAGCACCGTGACATGCTGAGTCTCTGGGAAAGCAGAGATCCCCAAAGCTGTTGTGCCTGTGGATAGGCTGCAGAGGGATAGTGAAAAACTGCAATTAGTTTTCAGGGCTGGCACCTTCCCTGTGGGAGAAGGAGCCGTAAGTTTGCCTTTTCAGAAAAAAGCTTCTGCCGAGAGCGAGCACCGTGACATGCTGAGTCTCTGGGAAAGCAGAGATCCCCAAAGCTGTTGTGCCTGTGGATAGGCTGCAGAGGGATAGTGAAAAACTGCATTAGTTTTCAGGGCTGGCACCTTCCCTGTGGGAGAAGGAGCCGTAAGTTTGCCTTTTCAGAAAAAAAGCTTCTGCCGAGAGCGAGCACCGTGACATGCTGAGTCTCTGGGAAAGCAGAGATCCCAAAAGCTGTTGTGCCTGTGGATAGGCTGCAGAGGGATAGTGAAAAAACTGCATTAGTTTTCAGGGCTGGCACCTTCCCTGTGGGAGAAGGAGCCGTAAGTTTGCCTTTTCAGAAAAAAGCTTCTGCCGAGAACGAGCACCGTGACATGCTGAGTCTCTGGGAAAGCAGAGATCCCCAAAGCTGTTGTGCCTGTGGATAGGCTGCAGAGGGATAGTGAAAAAACTGCATTAGTTTTCAGGGCTGGCACCTTCCCTGTGGGAGAAGGAGCCGTAAGTTTGCCTTTTCAGAAAAAAGCTTCTGCCGAGAGCGAGCACCGTGACATGCTGAGTCTCTGGGAAAGCAGAGATCCCCAAAGCTGTTGTGCCTGTGGATAGGCTGCAGAGGGATAGTGAAAAACTGCATTAGTTTTCAGGGCTGGCACCTTCCCTGTGGGAGAAGGAGCCGTAAGTTTGCCTTTTCAGAAAAAAGCTTCTGCCGAGAGCGAGCACCGTGACATGCTGAGTCTCTGGGAAAGCAGAGATCCCCAAAGCTGTTGTGCCTGTGGATAGGCTGCAGAGGGATAGTGAAAAACTGCATTAGTTTTCAGGGCTGGCACCTTCCCTGTGGGAGAAGGAGCCGTAAGTTGCCTTTTCAGAAAAAAGCTTCTGCCAAGAGCGAGCACCGTGACATGCTGAGTCTCTGGGAAAGCAGAGATCCCCAAAGCTGTTGTGCCTGTGGATAGGCTGCAGAGGGATAGTGAAAAACTGCATTAGTTTTCAGGGCTGGCACCTTCCCTGTGGGAGAAGGAGCCGTAAGTTTGCCTTTTCAGAAAAAAGCTTCTGCCGAGAGCGAGCACCGTGACATGCTGAGTCTCTGGGAAAGCAGAGATCCCCAAAGCTGTTGTGCCTGTGGATAGGCTGCAGAGGGATAGTGAAAAACTGCATTAGTTTTCAGGGCTGGCACCTTCCCTGTGGGAGAAGGAGCCGTAAGTTTGCCTTTTCAGAAAAAGCTTCTGCCGAGAGCGAGCACCGTGACATGCTGAGTCTCTGGGAAAGCAGAGATCCCCAAAGCTGTTGTGCCTGTGGATAGGCTGCAGAGGGATAGTGAAAAACTGCATTAGTTTTCAGGGCTGGCACCTTCCCTGTGGGAGAAGGAGCCGTAAGTTTGCCTTTTCAGAAAAAGCTTCTGCCGAGAGCGAGCACCGTGACATGCTGAGTCT
Organism: Astur gentilis; assembly: GCF_929443795.1. Classification (NCBI taxonomy): domain Eukaryota; kingdom Metazoa; phylum Chordata; class Aves; order Accipitriformes; family Accipitridae; genus Astur; species Astur gentilis. The sequence goes on along the minus strand of NW_026060900.1, from coordinate 94,403 downwards.
CTGGGAAAGCAGAGATCCCCCAAAGCTGTTGTGCCTGTGGATAGGCTGCAGAGGGATAGTGAAAAACTGCATTAGTTTTCAGGGCTGGCACCTTCCCTGTGGGAGAAGGAGCCGTAAGTTTGCCTTTTCAGAAAAAAGCTTCTGCCGAGAGCGAGCACCGTGACATGCTGAGTCTCTGGGAAAGCAGAGATCCCCAAAGCTGTTGTGCCTGTGGATAGGCTGCAGAGGGATAGTGAAAAACTGCATTAGTTTTCAGGGCTGGCACCTTCCCTGTGGGAGAAGGAGCCGTAAGTTTTGCCTTTTCAGAAAAAAGCTTCTGCCGAGAGCGAGCACCGTGACATGCTGAGTCTCTGGGAAAGCAGAGATCCCCAAAGCTGTTGTGCCTGTGGATAGGCTGCAGAGGGATAGTGAAAAACTGCATTAGTTTTCAGGGCTGGCACCTTCCCTGTGGGAGAAGGAGCCGTAAGTTTGCCTTTTCAGAAAAAAGCTTCTGCCGAGAGCGAGCACCGTGACATGCTGAGTCTCTGGGAAAGCAGAGATCCCCAAAAGCTGTTGTGCCTGTGGATAGGCTGCAGAGGGATAGTGAAAAACTGCATTAGTTTTCAGGGCTGGCACCTTCCCTGTGGGAGAAGGAGCCGTAAGTTTGCCTTTTCAGAAAAAAGCTTCTGCCGAGAGCGAGCACCGTGACATGCTGAGTCTCTGGGAAAGCAGAGATCCCCAAAGCTGTTGTGCCTGTGGATAGGCTGCAGAGGGATAGTGAAAAACTGCATTAGTTTTCAGGGCTGGCACCTTCCCTGTGGGAGAAGGAGCCGTAAGTTTGCCTTTTCAGAAAAAAGCTTCTGCCGAGAGCGAGCACCGTGACATGCTGAGTCTCTGGGAAAGCAGAGATCCCCAAAGCTGTTGTGCCTGTGGATAGGCTGCAGAGGGATAGTGAAAAACTGCATTAGTTTTCAGGGCTGGCACCTTCCCTGTGGGAGAAGGAGCCGTAAGTTTGCCTTTTCAGAAAAAAGCTTCTGCCGAGAGCGAGCACCGTGACATGCTGAGTCTCTGGGAAAGCAGAGATCCCCAAAGCTGTTGTGCCTGTGGATAGGCTGCAGAGGGATAGTGAAAAACTGCATTAGTTTTCAGGGCTGGCACCTTCCCTGTGGGAGAAGGAGCCGTAAGTTTGCCTTTTCAGAAAAAGCTTCTGCCGAGAGCGAGCACCGTGACATGCTGAGTCTCTGGGAAAGCAGAGATCCCCAAAGCTGTTGTGCCTGTGGATAGGCTGCAGAGGGATAGTGAAAAACTGCATTAGTTTTCAGGGCTGGCACCTTCCCTGTGGGAGAAGGAGCCGTAAGTTTGCCTTTTCAGAAAAAAGCTTCTGCCGAGAGCGAGCACCGTGACATGCTGAGTCTCTGGGAAAGCAGAGATCCCCAAAGCTGTTGTGCCTGTGGATAGGCTGCAGAGGGATAGTGAAAAACTGCATTAGTTTTCAGGGCTGGCACCTTCCCTGTGGGAGAAGGAGCCGTAAGTTTGCCTTTTCAGAAAAAAGCTTCTGCCGAGAGCGAGCACCGTGACATGCTGAGTCTCTGGGAAAGCAGAGATCCCCAAAGCTGTTGTGCCTGTGGATAGGCTGCAGAGGGATAGTGAAAAACTGCATTAGTTTTCAGGGCTGGCACCTTCCCTGTGGGAGAAGGAGCCGTAAGTTTGCCTTTTCAGAAAAAAGCTTCTGCCGAGAGCGAGCACCGTGACATGCCTGAGTCTCTGGGAAAGCAGAGATCCCCAAAGCTGTTGTGCCTGTGGATAGGCTGCAGAGGGATAGTGAAAAACTGCATTAGTTTTCAGGGCTGGCACCTTCCCTGTGGGAGAAGGAGCCGTAAGTTTGCCTTTTCAGAAAAAAGCTTCTGCCGAGAGCGAGCACCGTGACATGCTGAGTCTCTGGGAAAGCAGGATCCCCAAAGCTGTTGTGCCTGTGGATAGGCTGCAGAGGGATAGTGAAAAACTGCATTAGTTTTCAGGGCTGGCACCTTCCCTGTGGGAGAAGGAGCCGTAAGTTTGCCTTTTCAGAAAAAAGCTTCTGCCGAGAGCGAGCACCGTGACATGCTGAGTCTCTGGGAAAGCAGAGATCCCCAAAGCTGTTGTGCCTGTGGATAGGCCTGCAGAGGGATAGTGAAAAACTGCATTAGTTTTCAGGGCTGGCACCTTCCCTGTGGGAGAAGGAGCCGTAAGTTTGCCTTTTCAGAAAAAGCTTCTGCCGAGAGCGAGCACCGTGACATGCTGAGTCTCTGGGAAAGCAGAGATCCCCAAAGCTGTTGTGCCTGTGGATAGGCTGCAGAGGGATAGTGAAAAACTGCATTAGTTTTCAGGGCTGGCACCTTCCCTGTGGGAGAAGGAGCCGTAAGTTTGCCTTTTCAGAAAAAGCTTCTGCCGAGAGCGAGCACCGTGACATGCTGAGTCTCTGGGAAAGCAGAGATCCCCAAAGCTGTTGTGCCTGTGGATAGGCTGCAGAGGGATAGTGAAAAACTGCATTAGTTTTCAGGGCTGGCACCTTCCCTGTGGGAGAAGGAGCCGTAAGTTTGCCTTTTCAGAAAAAAGCTTCTGCCGAGAGCGAGCACCGTGACATGCTGAGTCTCTGGGAAAGCAGAGATCCCCAAAGCTGTTGTGCCTGTGGATAGGCTGCAGAGGGATAGTGAAAAACTGCATTAGTTTTCAGGGCTGGCACCTTCCCTGTGGGAGAAGGAGCCGTAAGTTTGCCTTTTCAGAAAAAAGCTTCTGCCGAGAGCGAGCACCGTGACATGCTGAGTCCTCTGGGAAAGCAGAGATCCCAAAGCTGTTGTGCCTGTGGATAGGCTGCAGAGGGATAGTGAAAAACTGCATTAGTTTTCAGGGCTGGCACCTTCCCTGTGGGAGAAGGAGCCGTAAGTTTTGCCTTTTCAGAAAAAAGCTTCTGCCGAGAGCGAGCACCGTGACATGCTGAGTCTCTGGGAAAGCAGAGATCCCCAAAGCTGTTGTGCCTGTGGATAGGCTGCAGAGGGATAGTGAAAAACTGCATTAGTTTTCAGGGCTGGCACCTTCCCTGTGGGAGAAGGAGCCGTAAGTTTGCCTTTTCAGAAAAAGCTTCTGCCGAGAGCGAGCACCGTGACATGCTGAGTCTCTGGGAAAGCAGAGATCCCCAAAGCTGTTGTGCCTGTGGATAGGCTGCAGAGGGATAGTGAAAAACTGCATTAGTTTTCAGGGCTGGCACCTTCCCTGTGGGAGAAGGAGCCGTAAGTTTGCCTTTTCAGAAAAAAGCTTCTGCCGAGAGCGAGCACCGTGACATGCTGAGTCTCTGGGAAAGCAGAGATCCCCAAAGCTGTTGTGCCTGTGGATAGGCTGCAGAGGGATAGTGAAAAACTGCATTAGTTTTCAGGGCTGGCACCTTCCCTGTGGGAGAAGGAGCCGTAAGTTTGCCTTTTCAGAAAAAAGCTTCTGCCGAGAGCGAGCACCGTGACATGCTGAGTCTCTGGGAAAGCAGAGATCCCCAAAGCTGTTGTGCCTGTGGATAGGCTGCAGAGGGATAGTGAAAAACTGCATTAGTTTTCAGGGCTGGCACCTTCCCTGTGGGAGAAGGAGCCGTAAGTTTGCCTTTTCAGAAAAAGCTTCTGCCGAGAGCGAGCACCGTGACATGCTGAGTCTCTGGGAAAGCAGAGATCCCCAAAGCTGTTGTGCCTGTGGATAGGCTGCAGAGGGATAGTGAAAAACTGCATTAGTTTTCAGGGGCTGGCACCTTCCCTGTGGGAGAAGGAGCCGTAAGTTTGCCTTTTCAGAAAAAAGCTTCTGCCGAGAGCGAGCACCGTGACATGCTGAGTCTCTGGGAAAGCAGAGATCCCCAAAGCTGTTGTGCCTGTGGATAGGCTGCAGAGGGATAGTGAAAAACTGCATTAGTTTTCAGGGCTGGCACCTTCCCTGTGGGAGAAGGAGCCGTAAGTTTGCCTTTTCAGAAAAAAGCTTCTGCCGAGAGCGAGCACCGTGACATGCTGAGTCTCTGGGAAAGCAGAGATCCCCAAAGCTGTTGTGCCTGTGGATAGGCTGCAGAGGGATAGTGAAAAACTGCAATAGTTTTCAGGGCTGGCACCTTCCCTGTGGGAGAAGGAGCCGTAAGTTTGCCTTTTCAGAAAAAAGCTTCTGCCGAGAGCGAGCACCGTGACATGCTGAGTCTCTGGGAAAGGAGATCCCCAAAGCTGTTGTGCCTGTGGATAGGCTGCAGAGGGATAGTGAAAAACTGCATTAGTTTTCAGGGCTGGCACCTTCCCTGTGGGAGAAGGAGCCGTAAGTTTGCCTTTTCAGAAAAAAGCTTCTGCCGAGAGCGAGCACCGTGACATGCTGAGTCTCTGGGAAAGCAGAGATCCCCAAAGCTGTTGTGCCTGTGGATAGGCTGCAGAGGGATAGTGAAAAACTGCATTAGTTTTCAGGGCTGGCACCTTCCCTGTGGGAGAAGGAGCCGTAAGTTTGCCTTTTCAGAAAAAAGCTTCTGCCGAGAGCGAGCACCGTGACATGCTGAGTCTCTGGGAAAGCAGAGATCCCCAAAGCTGTTGTGCCTGTGGATAGGCTGCAGAGGGATAGTGAAAAACTGCATTAGTTTTCAGGGCTGGCACCTTCCCTGTGGGAGAAGGAGCCGTAAGTTTGCCTTTTCAGAAAAAAGCTTCTGCCGAGAGCGAGCACCGTGACATGCTGAGTCTCTGGGAAAGCAGAGATCCCCAAAGCTGTTGTGCCTGTGGATAGGCTGCAGAGGGATAGTGAAAAACTGCATTAGTTTTCAGGGCTGGCACCTTCCCTGTGGGAGAAGGAGCCGTAAGTTTGCCTTTTCAGAAAAAAGCTTCTGCCGAGAGCGAGCACCGTGACATGCTGAGTCTCTGGGAAAGCAGAGATCCCCAAAGCTGTTGTGCCTGTGGATAGGCTGCAGAGGGATAGTGAAAAACTGCATTAGTTTTCAGGGCTGGCACCTTCCCTGTGGGAGAAGGAGCCGTAAGTTTGCCTTTTCAGAAAAAAGCTTCTGCCGAGAGCGAGCACCGTGACATGCTGAGTCTCTGGGAAAGCAGAGATCCCCAAAGCTGTTGTGCCTGTGGATAGGCTGCAGAGGGATAGTGAAAAACTGCATTAGTTTTCAGGGCTGGCACCTTCCCTGTGGGAGAAGGAGCCGTAAGTTTGCCTTTTCAGAAAAAAGCTTCTGCCGAGAGCGAGCACCGTGACATGCTGAGTCTCTGGGAAAGCAGAGATCCCCAAAGCTGTTGTGCCTGTGGATAGGCTGCAGAGGGATAGTGAAAAACTGCATTAGTTTTCAGGGCTGGCACCTTCCCTGTGGGAGAAGGAGCCGTAAGTTTGCCTTTTCAGAAAAAAGCTTCTGCCGAGAGCGAGCACCGTGACATGCTGAGTCTCTGGGAAAGCAGAGATCCCCAAAGCTGTTGTGCCTGTGGATAGGCTGCAGAGGGATAGTGAAAAACTGCATTAGTTTTCAGGGCTGGCACCTTCCCTGTGGGAGAAGGAGCCGTAAGTTTGCCTTTTCAGAAAAAAGCTTCTGCCGAGAGCGAGCACCGTGACATGCTGAGTCTCTGGGAAAGCAGAGATCCCCAAAGCTGTTGTGCCTGTGGATAGGCTGCAGAGGGATAGTGAAAAACTGCATTAGTTTTCAGGGCTGGCACCTTCCCTGTGGGAGAAGGAGCCGTAAGTTTGCCTTTTCAGAAAAAAGCTTCTGCCGAGAGCGAGCACCGTGACATGCTGAGTCTCTGGGAAAGCAGAGATCCCCAAAGCTGTTGTGCCTGTGGATAGGCTGCAGAGGGATAGTGAAAAACTGCATTAGTTTTCAGGGCTGGCACCTTCCCTGTGGGAGAAGGAGCCGTAAGTTTGCCTTTTCAGAAAAAAGCTTCTGCCGAGAGCGAGCACCGTGACATGCTGAGTCTCTGGGAAAGCAGAGATCCCCAAAGCTGTTGTGCCTGTGGATAGGCTGCAGAGGGATAGTGAAAAACTGCATTAGTTTTCAGGGCTGGCACCTTCCCTGTGGGAGAAGGAGCCGTAAGTTTGCCTTTTCAGAAAAAAGCTTCTGCCGAGAGCGAGCACCGTGACATGCTGAGTCTCTGGGAAAGCAGAGATCCCCAAAGCTGTTGTGCCTGTGGATAGGCTGCAGAGGGATAGTGAAAAACTGCATTAGTTTTCAGGGCTGGCACCTTCCCTGTGGGAGAAGGAGCCGTAAGTTTGCCTTTTCAGAAAAAGCTTCTGCCGAGAGCGAGCACCGTGACATGCTGAGTCTCTGGGAAAGCAGAGATCCCCAAAGCTGTTGTGCCTGTGGATAGGCTGCAGAGGGATAGTGAAAAACTGCATTAGTTTTCAGGGCTGGCACCTTCCCTGTGGGAGAAGGAGCCGTAAGTTTGCCTTTTCAGAAAAAAGCTTCTGCCGAGAGCGAGCACCGTGACATGCTGAGTCTCTGGGAAAGCAGAGATCCCCAAAGCTGTTGTGCCTGTGGATAGGCTGCAGAGGGATAGTGAAAAACTGCATTAGTTTTCAGGGCTGGCACCTTCCCTGTGGGAGAAGGAGCCGTAAGTTTGCCTTTTCAGAAAAAAGCTTCTGCCGAGAGCGAGCACCGTGACATGCTGAGTCTCTGGGAAAGCAGAGATCCCCAAAGCTGTTGTGCCTGTGGATAGGCTGCAGAGGGATAGTGAAAAACTGCATTAGTTTTCAGGGCTGGCACCTTCCCTGTGGGAGAAGGAGCCGTAAGTTTGCCTTTTCAGAAAAAAGCTTCTGCCGAGAGCGAGCACCGTGACATGCTGAGTCTCTGGGAAAGCAGAGATCCCCAAAGCTGTTGTGCCTGTGGATAGGCTGCAGAGGGATAGTGAAAAACTGCATTAGTTTTCAGGGCTGGCACCTTCCCTGTGGGAGAAGGAGCCGTAAGTTTGCCTTTTCAGAAAAAAGCTTCTGCCGAGAGCGAGCACCGTGACATGCTGAGTCTCTGGGAAAGCAGAGATCCCCAAAGCTGTTGTGCCTGTGGATAGGCTGCAGAGGGATAGTGAAAAACTGCATTAGTTTTCAGGGCTGGCACCTTCCCTGTGGGAGAAGGAGCCGTAAGTTTGCCTTTTCAGAAAAAAGCTTCTGCCGAGAGCGAGCACCGTGACATGCTGAGTCTCTGGGAAAGCAGAGATCCCAAAAGCTGTTGTGCCTGTGGATAGGCTGCAGAGGGATAGTGAAAAACTGCATTAGTTTTCAGGGCTGGCACCTTCCCTGTGGGAGAAGGAGCCGTAAGTTTGCCTTTTCAGAAAAAAGCTTCTGCCGAGAGCGAGCACCGTGACATGCTGAGTCTCTGGGAAAGCAGAGATCCCAAAAGCTGTTGTGCCTGTGGATAGGCTGCAGAGGGATAGTGAAAAACTGCATTAGTTTTCAGGGCTGGCACCTTCCCTGTGGGAGAAGGAGCCGTAAGTTTGCCTTTTCAGAAAAAAGCTTCTGCCGAGAACGAGCACCGTGACATGCTGAGTCTCTGGGAAAGCAGAGATCCCCAAAGCTGTTGTGCCTGTGGATAGGCTGCAGAGGGATAGTGAATACCAGCAAGAGCTTTCAGGGCTAGCACCTTCCTTGTGGGAGAAGGAGCCACACTTTTGCCTTCTCAGAAAAAGCTTCTGCCGAGAACGAGCACCGTGACATGCTGAGTCTCTGGGAAAGCAGAGATCCCCAAAGCTGTTGTGCCTGTGGATAGGCTGCAGAGGGATAGTGAAAAACTGCATTAGTTTTCAGGGCTGGCACCTTCCCTGTGGGAGAAGGAGCCGTAAGTTTGCCTTTTCAGAAAAAAGCTTCTGCCGAGAGCGAGCACCGTGACATGCTGAGTCTCTGGGAAAGCAGAGATCCCCAAAGCTGTTGTGCCTGTGGATAGGCTGCAGAGGGATAGTGAATACCAGCAAGATCTTTCAGGGCTAGCACCTTCCTTGTGGGAGAAGGAGCCACACTTTTGCTTTACCAGAAAAAGCTTCTGCCGAGAACGAGCACCGTGACATGCTGAGTCTCTGGGAAAGCAGAGATCCCCAAAGCTGTTGTGCCTGTGGATAGGCTGCAGAGGGATAGTGAAAAACTGCATTAGTTTTCAGGGCTGGCACCTTCCCTGTGGGAGAAGGAGCCGTAAGTTTGCCTTTTCAGAAAAAAGCTTCTGCCGAGAGCGAGCACCGTGACATGCTGAGTCTCTGGGAAAGCAGAGATCCCCAAAGCTGTTGTGCCTGTGGATAGGCTGCAGAGGGATAGTGAAAAACTGCATTAGTTTTCAGGGCTGGCACCTTCCCTGTGGGAGAAGGAGCCGTAAGTTTGCCTTTTCAGAAAAAAGCTTCTGCCGAGAGCGAGCACCGTGACATGCTGAGTCTCTGGGAAAGCAGAGATCCCCAAAGCTGTTGTGCCTGTGGATAGGCTGCAGAGGGATAGTGAAAAACTGCATTAGTTTTCAGGGCTGGCACCTTCCCTGTGGGAGAAGGAGCCGTAAGTTTGCCTTTTCAGAAAAAGCTTCTGCCGAGAGCGAGCACCGTGACATGCTGAGTCTCTGGGAAAGCAGAGATCCCCAAAGCTGTTGTGCCTGTGGATAGGCTGCAGAGGGATAGTGAAAAACTGCATTAGTTTTCAGGGCTGGCACCTTCCCTGTGGGAGAAGGAGCCGTAAGTTTGCCTTTTCAGAAAAAAGCTTCTGCCGAGAGCGAGCACCGTGACATGCTGAGTCTCTGGGAAAGCAGAGATCCCCAAAGCTGTTGTGCCTGTGGATAGGCTGCAGAGGGATAGTGAAAAACTGCATTAGTTTTCAGGGCTGGCACCTTCCCTGTGGGAGAAGGAGCCGTAAGTTTGCCTTTTCAGAAAAAAGCTTCTGCCGAGAGCGAGCACCGTGACATGCTGAGTCTCTGGGAAAGCAGAGATCCCCAAAGCTGTTGTGCCTGTGGATAGGCTGCAGAGGGATAGTGAAAAACTGCATTAGTTTTCAGGGCTGGCACCTTCCCTGTGGGAGAAGGAGCCGTAAGTTTGCCTTTTCAGAAAAAAGCTTCTGCCGAGAGCGAGCACCGTGACATGCTGAGTCTCTGGGAAAGCAGAGATCCCCAAAGCTGTTGTGCCTGTGGATAGGCTGCAGAGGGATAGTGAAAAACTGCATTAGTTTTCAGGGCTGGCACCTTCCCTGTGGGAGAAGGAGCCGTAAGTTTGCCTTTTCAGAAAAAAGCTTCTGCCGAGAGCGAGCACCGTGACATGCTGAGTCTCTGGGAAAGCAGAGATCCCCAAAGCTGTTGTGCCTGTGGATAGGCTGCAGAGGGATAGTGAAAAACTGCATTAGTTTTCAGGGCTGGCACCTTCCCTGTGGGAGAAGGAGCCGTAAGTTTGCCTTTTCAGAAAAAAGCTTCTGCCGAGAGCGAGCACCGTGACATGCTGAGTCTCTGGGAAAGCAGAGATCCCCAAAGCTGTTGTGCCTGTGGATAGGCTGCAGAGGGATAGTGAAAAACTGCATTAGTTTTCAGGGCTGGCACCTTCCCTGTGGGAGAAGGAGCCGTAAGTTTGCCTTTTCAGAAAAAGCTTATGCCGAGAGCGAGCACCGTGACATGCTGAGTCTCTGGGAAAGCAGAGATCCCCAAAGCTGTTGTGCCTGTGGATAGGCTGCAGAGGGATAGTGAAAAACTGCATTAGTTTTCAGGGCTGGCACCTTCCCTGTGGGAGAAGGAGCCGTAAGTTTGCCTTTTCAGAAAAAAGCTTCTGCCGAGAACGAGCACCGTGACATGCTGAGTCTCTGGGAAAGCAGAGATCCCAAAAGCTGTTGTGCCTGTGGATAGGCTGCAGAGGGATAGTGAAAAACTGCATTAGTTTTCAGGGCTGGCACCTTCCCTGTGGGAGAAGGAGCCGTAAGTTTGCCTTTTCAGAAAAAAGCTTCTGCCGAGAGCGAGCACCGTGACATGCTGAGTCTCTGGGAAAGCAGAGATCCCCAAAGCTGTTGTGCCTGTGGATAGGCTGCAGAGGGATAGTGAAAAACTGCATTAGTTTTCAGGGCTGGCACCTTCCCTGTGGGAGAAGAGCCGTAAGTTTGCCTTTTCAGAAAAAAGCTTCTGCCGAGAACGAGCACCGTGACATGCTGAGTCTCTGGGAAAGCAGAGATCCCCAAAGCTGTTGTGCCTGTGGATAGGCTGCAGAGGGATAGTGAAAAACTGCATTAGTTTTCAGGGCTGGCACCTTCCCTGTGGGAGAAGGAGCCTTAAGTTTGCCTTTTCAGAAAAAAGCTTCTGCCGAGAGCGAGCACCGTGACATGCTGAGTCTCTGGGAAAGCAGAGATCCCCAAAGCTGTTGTGCCTGTGGATAGGCTGCAGAGGGATAGTGAAAAACTGCATTAGTTTTCAGGGCTGGCACCTTCCCTGTGGGAGAAGGAGCCGTAAGTTTGCCTTTTCAGAAAAAAGCTTCTGCCGAGAGCGAGCACCGTGACATGCTGAGTCTCTGGGAAAGCAGAGATCCCCAAAGCTGTTGTGCCTGTGGATAGGCTGCAGGAGGATAGTGAAGAGCTGCATTAGCTTTTAGGCCTGGCACCTTCCTTGTGGGAGAAGGAGCCGAAAGTTTTCTTTTTCAGAAAAAAGCTTCTGCCGAGAGCGAGCACCGTGACATGGTGAGTCTCTGGGAAAGCAGAGATCCCCAAAGCTGTTGTGCCTGTGGATAGGCTGCAGAGGGATAGTGAAAAACTGCATTAGTTTTCAGGGCTGGCACCTTCCCTGTGGGAGAAGGAGCCGTAAGTTTGCCTTTTCAGAAAAAAGCTTCTGCCGAGAGCGAGCACCGTGACATGCTGAGTCTCTGGGAAAGCAGAGATCCCCAAAGCTGTTGTGCCTGTGGATAGGCTGCAGAGGGATAGTGAAAAACTGCATTAGTTTTCAGGGCTGGCACCTTCCCTGTGGGAGAAGGAGCCGTAAAGTTTGCCTTTTCAGAAAAAAGCTTCTGCCGAGAGCGAGCACCGTGACATGCTGAGTCTCTGGGAAAGCAGAGATCCCCAAAGCTGTTGTGCCTGTGGATAGACTGCAGGCGGATAGTGAAGACCTGCATTAGCTTTCAGTCTGGCAGCTTCCTTGTGGGACAAGGAGCCAGACGTTTGCATTTTCAGAAAAAAAGATTCTGCCGAGAACGAGCACCGTGACATGCTGAGTCTCTGGGATAGCAGAGATCCCCAGTGCTTCTGCGGCTAAAGGATCCCCAGTGCTGTTGTGCCTGTGGATAGGCTGCAGGTGGCGGTGAAGACCACAAAATCTTTCAGGCCTGGCACTTGCCTTGCTGGAGAAGGAGCCAGACGTTTGCCTTTTCAGAAAAAAGCTTCTGCCGAGAGCGAGCACCGTGACATGCTGAGTCTCTGGGAAAGCAGAGATCCCCAAAGCTGTTGTGCCTGTGGATAGGCTGCAGAGGGATAGTGAATACCAGCAAGATCTTTCAGGGCTAGCACCTTCCTTGTGGGAGAAGGAGCCACACATTTGCTTTACCAGAAAAAGCTTCTGCCGAGAACGAGCACCGTGACATGCTGAGTCTCTGGGAAAGCAGAGATCCCAAAAGCTGTTGTGCCTGTGGATAGGCTGCAGAGGGATAGTGAAAAACTGCATTAGTTTTCAGGGCTGGCACCTTCCCTGTGGGAGAAGGAGCCGTAAGTTTGCCTTTTCAGAAAAAAGCTTCTGCCGAGAGCGAGCACCGTGACATGCTGAGTCTCTGGGAAAGCAGAGATCCCAAAAGCTGTTGTGCCTGTGGATAGGCTGCAGAGGGATAGTGAATACCAGCAAGATCTTTCAGGGCTAGCACCTTCCTTGTGGGAGAAGGAGCCACACTTTTGCCTTCTCAGAAAAAGCTTCTGCCGAGAACGAGCACCGTGACATGCTGAGTCTCTGGGAAAGCAGAGATCCCAAAAGCTGTTGTGCCTGTGGATAGGCTGCAGAGGGATAGTGAATACCAGCAAGATCTTTCAGGGCTGGCACCTTCCTTGTGGGAGAAGGAGCCGTAAGTTTGCCTTTTCAGAAAAAGGCTCTGGCGAGAGTGAGCACCGTGACATGCTGAGTCTCTGGGAAAGCAGAGATCCCCAAAGCTGTTGTGCCTGTGGATAGGCTGCAGAGGGATAGTGAAAAACTGCATTAGTTTTCAGGGCTGGCACCTTCCCTGTGGGAGAAGGAGCCGTAAGTTTGCCTTTTCAGAAAAAAGCTTCTGCCGAGAGCGAGCACCGTGACATACTGAGTCTCTGGGAAAGCAGAGATCCCCAAAGCTGTTGTGCCTGTGGATAGGCTGCAGAGGGATAGTGAAAAACTGCATTAGTTTTCAGGGCTGGCACCTTCCCTGTGGGAGAAGGAGCCGTAAGTTTGCCTTTTCAGAAAAAAGCTTCTGCCGAGATCGAGCACCGTGACATGCTGAGTCTCTGGGAAAGCAGAGATCCCCAAAGCTGTTGTGCCTGTGGATAGGCTGCAGAGGGATAGTGAAAAACTGCATTAGTTTTCAGGGCTTGCACCTTCCCTGTGGGAGAAGGAGCCGTAAGTTTGCCTTTTCAGAAAAAAGCTTCTGCCGAGAGCGAGCACCGTGACATGCTGAGTCTCTGGGAAAGCAGAGATCCCCAAAGCTGTTGTGCCTGTGGATAGGCTGCAGAGGGATAGTGAAAAACTGCATTAGTTTTCAGGGCTGGCACCTTCCCTGTGGGAGAAGGAGCCGTAAGTTTGCCTTTTCAGAAAAAAGCTTCTGCAGAGAGCGAGCACCGTGACATGCTGAGTCTCTGGGAAAGCAGAGATCCCAAAAGCTGTTGTGCCTGTGCATAGGCTGCAGAGGGATAGTGAAAAACTGCATTAGTTTTCAGGGCTGGCACCTTCCCTGTGGGAGAAGGAGCCGCAAGTTTGCCTTTTCAGAAAAAAGCTTCTGCCGAGAGCGAGCACCGTGACATGCTGAGTCTCTGGGAAAGCAGAGATCCCCAAAGCTGTTGTGCCTGTGGATAGGCTGCAGAGGGATAGTGAAAAACTGCATTAGTTTTCAGGGCTGGCACCTTCCCTGTGGGAGAAGGAGCCGTAAGTTTGCCTTTTCAGAAAAAAGCTTCTGCCGAGAGCGAGCACCGTGACATGCTGAGTCTCTGGGAAAGCAGAGATCCCCAAAGCTGTTGTGCCTGTGGATAGGCTGCAGAGGGATAGTGAAAAACTGCATTAGTTTTCAGGGCTGGCACCTTCCCTGTGGGAGAAGGAGCCGTAAGTTTGCCTTTTCAGAAAAAAGCTTCTGCCGAGAGCGAGCACCGTGACATGCTGAGTCTCTGGGAAAGCAGAGATCCCAAAAGCTGTTGTGCCTGTGGATAGGCTGCAGAGGGATAGTGAAAAACTGATTAGTTTTCAGGGCTAGCACCTTCCCTGTGGGAGAAGGAGCCGTAAGTTTGCCTTTTCAGAAAAAAGCTTCTGCTGAGAGCGAGCACCGTGACATGCTGAGTCTCTGGGAAAGCAGAGATCCCCAAAGCTGTTGTGCCTGTGGATAGGCTGCAGAGGGATAGTGAAAAACTGCATTAGTTTTCAGGGCTGGCACCTTCCCTGTGGGAGAAGGAGCCGTAAGTTTGCCTTTTCAGAAAAAAGCTTCTGCCGAGAGCGAGCACCGTGACATGCTGAGTCTCTGGGAAAGCAGAGATCCCCAAAGCTGTTGTGCCTGTGGATAGGCTGCAGAGGGATAGTGAAAAACTGCATTAGTTTTCAGGGCTGGCACCTTCCCTGTGGGAGAAGGAGCCGTAAGTTTGCCTTTTCAGAAAAAAGCTTCTGCCGAGAGCGAGCACCGTGACATGCTGAGTCTCTGGGAAAGCAGAGATCCCCAAAGCTGTTGTGCCTGTGGATAGGCTGCAGAGGGATAGTGAAAAACTGCATTAGTTTTCAGGGCTGGCACCTTCCCTGTGGGAGAAGGAGCCGTAAGTTTGCCTTTTCAGAAAAAAGCTTCTGCCGAGAGCGAGCACCGTGACATGCTGAGTCTCTGGGAAAGCAGAGATCCCCAAAGCTGTTGTGCCTGTGGATAGGCTGCAGAGGGATAGTGAAAAACTGCATTAGTTTTCAGGGCTGGCACCTTCCCTGTGGGAGAAGGAGCCGTAAGTTTGCCTTTTCAGAAAAAAGCTTCTGCCGAGAGCGAGCACCGTGACATGCTGAGTCTCTGGGAAAGCAGAGATCCCCAAAGCTGTTGTGCCTGTGGATAGGCTGCAGAGGGATAGTGAAAAACTGCATTAGTTTTCAGGGCTGGCACCTTCCCTGTGGGAGAAGGAGCCGTAAGTTTGCCTTTTCAGAAAAAAGCTTCTGCCGAGAGCGAGCACCGTGACATGCTGAGTCTCTGGGAAAGCAGAGATCCCCAAAGCTGTTGTGCCTGTGGATAGGCTGCAGAGGGATAGTGAAAAACTGCATTAGTTTTCAGGGCTGGCACCTTCCCTGTGGGAGAAGGAGCCGTAAGTTTGCCTTTTCAGAAAAAAGCTTCTGCCGAGAGCGAGCACCGTGACATGCTGAGTCTCTGGGAAAGCAGAGATCCCCAAAGCTGTTGTGCCTGTGGATAGGCTGCAGAGGGATAGTGAAAAACTGCATTAGTTTTCAGGGCTGGCACCTTCCCTGTGGGAGAAGGAGCCATAAGTTTGCCTTTTCAGAAAAAAGCTTCTGCCGAGAGCGAGCACCGTGACATGCTGAGTCTCTGGGAAAGCAGAGATCCCCAGTGCTGTTGTGCCTGTGGATAGGCTGCAGGAGGATAGTGAAGAGCTGCATTAGCTTTTAGGCCTGGCACCTTCCTTGTGGGAGAAGGAGCCGTAAGTTTGCCTTTTCAGAAAAAAGCTTCTGCCGAGAGCGAGCACCGTGACATGCTGAGTCTCTGGGAAAGCAGAGATCCCCAAAGCTGTTGTGCCTGTGGATAGGCTGCAGTTGGATAGTGAATATCTGCATTAGTTTTCAGGGCTGGCACCTTCCCTGTGGGAGAAGGAGCCGTAAGTTTGCCTTTTCAGAAAAAAGCTTCTGCCGAGAGCGAGCACCGTGACATGCTGAGTCTCTGGGAAAGCAGAGATCCCAAAAGCTGTTGTGCCTGTGGATAGGCTGCAGAGGGATAGTGAAAAACTGATTAGTTTTAAGGGCTGGCACCTTCCCTGTGGGAGAAGGAGCCGTAAGTTTGCCTTTTCAGAAAAAAGCTTCTGCTGAGAGCGAGCACCGTGACATGCTGAGTCTCTGGGAAAGCAGAGATCCCAAAAGCTGTTGTGCCTGTGGATAGGCTGCAGAGGGATAGTGAAAAACTGCATTAGTTTTCAGGGCTGGCACCTTCCCTGTGGGAGAAGGAGCCGTAAGTTTGCCTTTTCAGAAAAAAGCTTCTGCCGAGAGCGAGCACCGTGACATGCTGAGTCTCTGGGAAAGCAGAGATCCCCAAAGCTGTTGTGCCTGTGGATAGGCTGCAGAGGGATAGTGAAAAACTGCATTAGTTTTCAGGGCTGGCACCTTCCCTGTGGGAGAAGGAGCCGTAAGTTTGCCTTTTCAGAAAAAAGCTTCTGCCGAGAGCGAGCACCGTGACATGCTGAGTCTCTGGGAAAGCAGAGATCCCCAAAGCTGTTGTGCCTGTGGATAGGCTGCAGAGGGATAGTGAAAAACTGCATTAGTTTTCAGGGCTGGCACCTTCCCTGTGGGAGAAGGAGCCGTAAGTTTGCCTTTTCAGAAAAAAGCTTCTGCCGAGAGCGAGCACCGTGACATGCTGAGTCTCTGGGAAAGCAGAGATCCCCAAAGCTGTTGTGCCTGTGGATAGGCTGCAGAGGGATAGTGAAAAACTGCATTAGTTTTCAGGGCTGGCACCTTCCCTGTGGGAGAAGGAGCCGTAAGTTTGCCTTTTCAGAAAAAAGCTTCTGCCGAGAACGAGCACCGTGACATGCTGAGTCTCTGGGAAAGCAGAGATCCCCAAAGCTGTTGTGCCTGTGGATAGGCTGCAGAGGGATAGTGAATACCAGCAAGATCTTTCAGGGCTAGCACCTTCCTTGTGGGAGAAGGAGCCACACTTTTGCCTTCTCAGAAAAAGCTTCTGCCGAGAACGAGCACCGTGACATGCTGAGTCTCTGGGAAAGCAGAGATCCCCAAAGCTGTTGTGCCTGTGGATAGGCTGCAGAGGGATAGTGAATACCAGCAAGATCTTTTAGGGCTAGCACCTTCCTTGTGGGAGAAGGAGCCACACTTTTGCCTTCTCAGAAAAAGCTTCTGCCGAGAACGAGCACCGTGACATGCTGAGTCTCTGGGAAAGCAGAGATCCCCAAAGCTGTTGTGCCTGTGGATAGGCTGCAGAGGGATAGTGAAAAACTGCATTAGTTTTCAGGGCTGGCACCTTCCCTGTGGGAGAAGGAGCCGTAAGTTTGCCTTTTCAGAAAAAAGCTTCTGCCGAGAGCGAGCACCGTGACATGCTGAGTCTCTGGGAAAGCAGAGATCCCCAAAGCTGTTGTGCCTGTGGATAGGCTGCAGAGGGATAGTGAAAAACTGCATTAGTTTTCAGGGCTGGCACCTTCCCTGTGGGAGAAGGAGCCGTAAGTTTGCCTTTTCAGAAAAAAGCTTCTGCCGAGAGCGAGCACCGTGACATGCTGAGTCTCTGGGAAAGCAGAGATCCCCAAAGCTGTTGTGCCTGTGGATAGGCTGCAGAGGGATAGTGAAAAACTGCATTAGTTTTCAGGGCTGGCACCTTCCCTGTGGGAGAAGGAGCCGTAAGTTTGCCTTTTCAGAAAAAAGCTTCTGCCGAGAGCGAGCACCGTGACATGCTGAGTCTCTGGGAAAGCAGAGATCCCCAAAGCTGTTGTGCCTGTGGATAGGCTGCAGAGGGATAGTGAAAAACTGCATTAGTTTTCAGGGCTGGCACCTTCCCTGTGGGAGAAGGAGCCATAAGTTTGCCTTTTCAGAAAAAAGCTTCTGCCGAGAGCGAGCACCGTGACATGCTGAGTCTCTGGGAAAGCAGAGATCCCCAGTGCTGTTGTGCCTGTGGATAGGCTGCAGGAGGATAGTGAAGAGCTGCATTAGCTTTTAGGCCTGGCACCTTCCTTGTGGGAGAAGGAGCCGAAAGTTTGCCTTTTCAGAAAAAAGCTTCTGCCGAGAGCGAGCACCGTGACATGCTGAGTCTCTGGGAAAGCAGAGATCCCCAAAGCTGTTGTGCCTGTGGATAGGCTGCAGAGGGATAGTGAAAAACTGCATTAGTTTTCAGGGCTGGCACCTTCCCTGTGGGAGAAGGAGCCGTAAGTTTGCCTTTTCAGAAAAAAGCTTCTGCCGAGAGCGAGCACCGTGACATGCTGAGTCTCTGGGAAAGCAGAGATCCCCAAAGCTGTTGTGCCTGTGGATAGGCTGCAGAGGGATAGTGAAAAACTGCATTAGTTTTCAGGGCTGGCACCTTCCCTGTGGGAGAAGGAGCCGTAAGTTTGCCTTTTCAGAAAAAAGCTTCTGCCGAGAGCGAGCACCGTGACATGCTGAGTCTCTGGGAAAGCAGAGATCCCCAAAGCTGTTGTGCCTGTGGATAGGCTGCAGAGGGATAGTGAAAAACTGCATTAGTTTTCAGGGCTGGCACCTTCCCTGTGGGAGAAGGAGCCGTAAGTTTGCCTTTTCAGAAAAAAGCTTCTGCCGAGAGCGAGCACCGTGACATGCTGAGTCTCTGGGAAAGCAGAGATCCCAAAAGCTGTTGTGCCTGTGGATAGGCTGCAGAGGGATAGTGAAAAACTGCATTAGTTTTCAGGGCTGGCACCTTCCCTGTGGGAGAAGGAGCCGTAAGTTTGCCTTTTCAGAAAAAAGCTTCTGCCGAGAGCGAGCACCGTGACATGCTGAGTCTCTGGGAAAGCAGAGATCCCAAAAGCTGTTGTGCCTGTGGATAGGCTGCAGAGGGATAGTGAAAAACTGCATTAGTTTTCAGGGCTGGCACCTTCCCTGTGGGAGAAGGAGCCGTAAGTTTGCCTTTTCAGAAAAAAGCTTCTGCCGAGAGCGAGCACCGTGACATGCTGAGTCTCTGGGAAAGCAGAGATCCCCAAAGCTGTTGTGCCTGTGGATAGGCTGCAGAGGGATAGTGAAAAACTGCATTAGTTTTCAGGGCTGGCACCTTCCCTGTGGGAGAAGGAGCCGTAAGTTTGCCTTTTCAGAAAAAAGCTTCTGCCGAGAGCGAGCACCGTGACATGCTGAGTCTCTGGGAAAGCAGAGATCCCAAAAGCTGTTGTGCCTGTGGATAGGCTGCAGAGGGATAGTGAAAAACTGCATTAGTTTTCAGGGCTGGCACCTTCCCTGTGGGAGAAGGAGCCGTAAGTTTGCCTTTTCAGAAAAAAGCTTCTGCCGAGAACGAGCACCGTGACATGCTGAGTCTCTGGGAAAGCAGAGATCCCCAAAGCTGTTGTGCCTGTGGATAGGCTGCAGAGGGATAGTGAATACCAGCAAGATCTTTCAGGGCTAGCACCTTCCTTATGGGAGAAGGAGCCACACTTTTGCCTTCTCAGAAAAAGCTTCTGCCGAGAACGAGCACCGTGACATGCTGAGTCTCTGGGAAAGCAGAGATCCCCAAAGCTGTTGTGCCTGTGGATAGGCTGCAGAGGGATAGTGAAAAACTGCATTAGTTTTCAGGGCTGGCACCTTCCCTGTGGGAGAAGGAGCCGTAAGTTTGCCTTTTCAGAAAAAAGCTTCTGCCGAGAGCGAGCACCGTGACATGCTGAGTCTCTGGGAAAGCAGAGATCCCCAAAGCTGTTGTGCCTGTGGATAGGCTGCAGAGGGATAGTGAAAAACTGCATTAGTTTTCAGGGCTGGCACCTTCCCTGTGGGAGAAGGAGCCGTAAGTTTGCCTTTTCAGAAAAAAGCTTCTGCCGAGAGCGAGCACCGTGACATGCTGAGTCTCTGGGAAAGCAGAGATCCCCAAAGCTGTTGTGCCTGTGGATAGGCTGCAGAGGGATAGTGAAAAACTGCATTAGTTTTCAGGGCTGGCACCTTCCCTGTGGGAGAAGGAGCCGTAAAGTTTGCCTTTTCAGAAAAAAGCTTCTGCCGAGAGCGAGCACCGTGACATGCTGAGTCTCTGGGAAAGCAGAGATCCCCAAAGCTGTTGTGCCTGTGGATAGACTGCAGGCGGATAGTGAAGACCTGCATTAGCTTTCAGTCTGGCAGCTTCCTTGTGGGACAAGGAGCCAGACGTTTGCATTTTCAGAAAAAAAGATTCTGCCGAGAACGAGCACCGTGACATGCTGAGTCTCTGGGATAGCAGAGATCCCCAGTGCTTCTGCGGCTAAAGGATCCCCAGTGCTGTTGTGCCTGTGGATAGGCTGCAGGTGGCGGTGAAGACCACAAAATCTTTCAGGCCTGGCACTTGCCTTGCTGGAGAAGGAGCCAGACGTTTGCCTTTTCAGAAAAAAGCTTCTGCCGAGAGCGAGCACCGTGACATGCTGAGTCTCTGGGAAAGCAGAGATCCCCAAAGCTGTTGTGCCTGTGGATAGGCTGCAGAGGGATAGTGAAAAACTGCATTAGTTTTCAGGGCTGGCACCTTCCCTGTGGGAGAAGGAGCCGTAAGTTTGCCTTTTCAGAAAAAAGCTTCTGCCGAGAGCGAGCACCGTGACATGCTGAGTCTCTGGGAAAGCAGAGATCCCAAAAGCTGTTGTGCCTGTGGATAGGCTGCAGAGGGATAGTGAAAAACTGCATTAGTTTTCAGGGCTGGCACCTTCCCTGTGGGAGAAGGAGCCGTAAGTTTGCCTTTTCAGAAAAAAGCTTCTGCCGAGAACGAGCACCGTGACATGCTGAGTCTCTGGGAAAGCAGAGATCCCCAAAGCTGTTGTGCCTGTGGATAGGCTGCAGAGGGATAGTGAATACCAGCAAGATCTTTCAGGGCTAGCACCTTCCTTATGGGAGAAGGAGCCACACTTTTGCCTTCTCAGAAAAAGCTTCTGCCGAGAACGAGCACCGTGACATGCTGAGTCTCTGGGAAAGCAGAGATCCCCAAAGCTGTTGTGCCTGTGGATAGGCTGCAGAGGGATAGTGAAAAACTGCATTAGTTTTCAGGGCTGGCACCTTCCCTGTGGGAGAAGGAGCCGTAAGTTTGCCTTTTCAGAAAAAAGCTTCTGCCGAGAGCGAGCACCGTGACATGCTGAGTCTCTGGGAAAGCAGAGATCCCCAAAGCTGTTGTGCCTGTGGATAGGCTGCAGAGGGATAGTGAAAAACTGCATTAGTTTTCAGGGCTGGCACCTTCCCTGTGGGAGAAGGAGCCGTAAGTTTGCCTTTTCAGAAAAAAGCTTCTGCCGAGAGCGAGCACCGTGACATGCTGAGTCTCTGGGAAAGCAGAGATCCCCAAAGCTGTTGTGCCTGTGGATAGGCTGCAGAGGGATAGTGAAAAACTGCATTAGTTTTCAGGGCTGGCACCTTCCCTGTGGGAGAAGGAGCCGTAAGTTTGCCTTTTCAGAAAAAAGCTTCTGCCGAGAACGAGCACCGTGACATGCTGAGTCTCTGGGAAAGCAGAGATCCCCAAAGCTGTTGTGCCTGTGGATAGGCTGCAGAGGGATAGTGAAAAACTGCATTAGTTTTCAGGGCTGGCACCTTCCCTGTGGGAGAAGGAGCCATAAGTTTGCCTTTTCAGAAAAAAGCTTCTGCCGAGAGCGAGCACCGTGACATGCTGAGTCTCTGGGAAAGCAGAGATCCCCAAAGCTGTTGTGCCTGTGGATAGGCTGCAGAGGGATAGTGAAAAACTGCATTAGTTTTCAGGGCTGGCACCTTCCCTGTGGGAGAAGGAGCCGTAAGTTTGCCTTTTCAGAAAAAAGCTTCTGCCGAGAGCGAGCACCGTGACATGCTGAGTCTCTGGGAAAGCAGAGATCCCCAAAGCTGTTGTGCCTGTGGATAGGCTGCAGGAGGATAGTGAAGAGCTGCATTAGCTTTTAGGCCTGGCACCTTCCTTGTGGGAGAAGGAGCCGAAAGTTTTCTTTTTCAGAAAAAAGCTTCTGCCGAGAGCGAGCACCGTGACATGCTGAGTCTCTGGGAAAGCAGAGATCCCCAAAGCTGTTGTGCCTGTGGATAGGCTGCAGAGGGATAGTGAAAAACTGCATTAGTTTTCAGGGCTGGCACCTTCCCTGTGGGAGAAGGAGCCGTAAGTTTGCCTTTTCAGAAAAAAGCTTCTGCCGAGAGCGAGCACCGTGACATGCTGAGTCTCTGGGAAAGCAGAGATCCCCAAAGCTGTTGTGCCTGTGGATAGGCTGCAGAGGGATAGTGAAAAACTGCATTAGTTTTCAGGGCTGGCACCTTCCCTGTGGGAGAAGGAGCCGTAAGTTTGCCTTTTCAGAAAAAAGCTTCTGCCGAGAGCGAGCACCGTGACATGCTGAGTCTCTGGGAAAGCAGAGATCCCCAAAGCTGTTGTGCCTGTGGATAGGCTGCAGAGGGATAGTGAAAAACTGCATTAGTTTTCAGGGCTGGCACCTTCCCTGTGGGAGAAGGAGCCGTAAAGTTTGCCTTTTCAGAAAAAAGCTTCTGCCGAGAGCGAGCACCGTGACATGCTGAGTCTCTGGGAAAGCAGAGATCCCCAAAGCTGTTGTGCCTGTGGATAGACTGCAGGCGGATAGTGAAGACCTGCATTAGCTTTCAGTCTGGCAGCTTCCTTGTGGGACAAGGAGCCAGACGTTTGCATTTTCAGAAAAAAAGATTCTGCCGAGAACGAGCACCGTGACATGCTGAGTCTCTGGGATAGCAGAGATCCCCAGTGCTTCTGCGGCTAAAGGATCCCCAGTGCTGTTGTGCCTGTGGATAGGCTGCAGGTGGCGGTGAAGACCACAAAATCTTTCAGGCCTGGCACTTGCCTTGCTGGAGAAGGAGCCAGACGTTTGCCTTTTCAGAAAAAAGCTTCTGCCGAGAGCGAGCACCGTGACATGCTGAGTCTCTGGGAAAGCAGAGATCCCCAAAGCTGTTGTGCCTGTGGATAGGCTGCAGAGGGATAGTGAATACCAGCAAGATCTTTCAGGGCTAGCACCTTCCTTGTGGGAGAAGGAGCCACACTTTTGCTTTACCAGAAAAAGCTTCTGCCGAGAACGAGCACCGTGACATGCTGAGTCTCTGGGAAAGCAGAGATCCCAAAAGCTGTTGTGCCTCTGGATAGGCTGCAGAGGGATAGTGAAAAACTGCATTAGTTTTCAGGGCTGGCACCTTCCCTGTGGGAGAAGGAGCCGTAAGTTTGCCTTTTCAGAAAAAAGCTTCTGCCGAGAGCGAGCACCGTGACATGCTGAGTCTCTGGGAAAGCAGAGATCCCAAAAGCTGTTGTGCCTGTGGATAGGCTGCAGAGGGATAGTGAATACCAGCAAGATCTTTCAGGGCTAGCACCTTCCTTGTGGGAGAAGGAGCCACACTTTTGCCTTCTCAGAAAAAGCTTCTGCCGAGAACGAGCACCGTGACATGCTGAGTCTCTGGGAAAGCAGAGATCCCAAAAGCTGTTGTGCCTGTGGATAGGCTGCAGAGGGATAGTGAAAAACTGCATTAGTTTTCAGGGCTGGCACCTTCCCTGTGGGAGAAGGAGCCGTAAGTTTGCCTTTTCAGAAAAAAGCTTCTGCCGAGAGCGAGCACCGTGACATGCTGAGTCTCTGGGAAAGCAGAGATCCCCAAAGCTGTTGTGCCTGTGGATAGGCTGCAGAGGGATAGTGAATACCAGCAAGATCTTTCAGGGCTAGCACCTTCCTTGTGGGAGAAGGAGCCGTAAGTTTGCCTTTTCAGAAAAAGGCTCTGGCGAGAGTGAGCACCGTGACATGGTGAGTCTCTGGGAAAGCAGAGATCCCCAAAGCTGTTGTGCCTGTGGATAGGCTGCAGAGGGATAGTGAAAAACTGCATTAGTTTTCAGGGCTGGCACCTTCCCTGTGGGAGAACGAGCCGTAAGTTTGCCTTTTCAGAAAAAAGCTTCTGCCGAGATCGAGCACCGTGACATGCTGAGTCTCTGGGAAAGCAGAGATCCCCAAAGCTGTTGTGCCTGTGGATAGGCTGCAGAGGGATAGTGAAAAACTGCATTAGTTTTCAGGGCTTGCACCTTCCCTGTGGGAGAAGGAGCCGTAAGTTTGCCTTTTCAGAAAAAAGCTTCTGCCGAGAGCGAGCACCGTGACATGCTGAGTCTCTGGGAAAGCAGAGATCCCCAAAGCTGTTGTGCCTGTGGATAGGCTGCAGGTGGCGGTGAAGACCACAAAATCTTTCAGGCCTGGCACTTGCCTTGCTGGAGAAGGAGCCAGACGTTTGCCTTTTCAGAAAAAAGCTTCTGCCGAGAGCGAGCACCGTGACATGCTGAGTCTCTGGGAAAGCAGAGATCCCCAAAGCTGTTGTGCCTGTGGATAGGCTGCAGAGGGATAGTGAATACCAGCAAGATCTTTCAGGGCTAGCACCTTCCTTGTGGGAGAAGGAGCCACACTTTTGCTTTACCAGAAAAAGCTTCTGCCGAGAACGAGCACCGTGACATGCTGAGTCTCTGGGAAAGCAGAGATCCCAAAAGCTGTTGTGCCTCTGGATAGGCTGCAGAGGGATAGTGAAAAACTGCATTAGTTTTCAGGGCTGGCACCTTCCCTGTGGGAGAAGGAGCCGTAAGTTTGCCTTTTCAGAAAAAAGCTTCTGCCGAGAGCGAGCACCGTGACATGCTGAGTCTCTGGGAAAGCAGAGATCCCAAAAGCTGTTGTGCCTGTGGATAGGCTGCAGAGGGATAGTGAATACCAGCAAGATCTTTCAGGGCTAGCACCTTCCTTGTGGGAGAAGGAGCCACACTTTTGCCTTCTCAGAAAAAGCTTCTGCCGAGAACGAGCACCGTGACATGCTGAGTCTCTGGGAAAGCAGAGATCCCAAAAGCTGTTGTGCCTGTGGATAGGCTGCAGAGGGATAGTGAAAAACTGCATTAGTTTTCAGGGCTGGCACCTTCCCTGTGGGAGAAGGAGCCGTAAGTTTGCCTTTTCAGAAAAAAGCTTCTGCCGAGAGCGAGCACCGTGACATGCTGAGTCTCTGGGAAAGCAGAGATCCCCAAAGCTGTTGTGCCTGTGGATAGGCTGCAGAGGGATAGTGAATACCAGCAAGATCTTTCAGGGCTGGCACCTTCCTTGTGGGAGAAGGAGCCGTAAGTTTGCCTTTTCAGAAAAAGGCTCTGGCGAGAGTGAGCACCGTGACATGGTGAGTCTCTGGGAAAGCAGAGATCCCCAAAGCTGTTGTGCCTGTGGATAGGCTGCAGAGGGATAGTGAAAAACTGCATTAGTTTTCAGGGCTGGCACCTTCCCTGTGGGAGAACGAGCCGTAAGTTTGCCTTTTCAGAAAAAAGCTTCTGCCGAGATCGAGCACCGTGACATGCTGAGTCTCTGGGAAAGCAGAGATCCCCAAAGCTGTTGTGCCTGTGGATAGGCTGCAGAGGGATAGTGAAAAACTGCATTAGTTTTCAGGGCTTGCACCTTCCCTGTGGG
The DNA here is from genome assembly GCF_929443795.1 of Astur gentilis. Taxonomy (NCBI): domain Eukaryota; kingdom Metazoa; phylum Chordata; class Aves; order Accipitriformes; family Accipitridae; genus Astur; species Astur gentilis. The sequence goes on along the minus strand of NW_026060900.1, from coordinate 70,064 downwards.
AGAAGGAGCCGTAAGTTTGCCTTTTCAGAAAAAAGCTTCTGCCGAGAGCGAGCACCGTGACATGCTGAGTCTCTGGGAAAGCAGAGATCCCCAAAGCTGTTGTGCCTGTGGATAGGCTGCAGAGGGATAGTGAAAAACTGCATTAGTTTTCAGGGCTGGCACCTTCCCTGTGGGAGAAGGAGCCGTAAGTTTGCCTTTTCAGAAAAAAGCTTCTGCTGAGAGCGAGCACCGTGACATGCTGAGTCTCTGGGAAAGCAGAGATCCCAAAAGCTGTTGTGCCTGTGGATAGGCTGCAGAGGGATAGTGAAAAACTGCATTAGTTTTCAGGGCTGGCACCTTCCCTGTGGGAGAAGGAGCCGCAAGTTTGCCTTTTCAGAAAAAAGCTTCTGCCGAGAGCGAGCACCGTGACATGCTGAGTCTCTGGGAAAGCAGAGATCCCAAAAGCTGTTTTGCCTGTGGATAGGCTGCAGAGGGATAGTGAAAAACTGCATTAGTTTTCAGGGCTGGCACCTTCCCTGTGGGAGAAGGAGCCGTAAGTTTGCCTTTTCAGAAAAAAGCTTCTGCCGAGAGCGAGCACCGTGACATGCTGAGTCTCTGGGAAAGCAGAGATCCCCAAAGCTGTTGTGCCTGTGGATAGGCTGCAGAGGGATAGTGAAAAACTGCATTAGTTTTCAGGGCTGGCACCTTCCCTGTGGGAGAAGGAGCCGTAAGTTTGCCTTTTCAGAAAAAAGCTTCTGCCGAGAGCGAGCACCGTGACATGCTGAGTCTCTGGGAAAGCAGAGATCCCAAAAGCTGTTGTGCCTGTGGATAGGCTGCAGAGGGATAGTGAAAAACTGAATAGTTTTCAGGGCTGGCACCTTCCCTGTGGGAGAAGGAGCCGTAAGTTTGCCTTTTCAGAAAAAAGCTTCTGCTGAGAGCGAGCACCGTGACATGCTGAGTCTCTGGGAAAGCAGAGATCCCAAAAGCTGTTGTGCCTGTGGATAGGCTGCAGAGGGATAGTGAAAAACTGCATTAGTTTTCAGGGCTGGCACCTTCCCTGTGGGAGAAGGAGCCGTAAGTTTGCCTTTTCAGAAAAAAGCTTCTGCCGAGAGCGAGCACCGTGACATGCTGAGTCTCTGGGAAAGCAGAGATCCCCAAAGCTGTTGTGCCTGTGGATAGGCTGCAGAGGGATAGTGAAAAACTGCATTAGTTTTCAGGGCTGGCACCTTCCCTGTGGGAGAAGGAGCCGTAAGTTTGCCTTTTCAGAAAAAAGCTTCTGCCGAGAGCGAGCACCGTGACATGCTGAGTCTCTGGGAAAGCAGAGATCCCAAAAGCTGTTGTGCCTGTGGATAGGCTGCAGAGGGATAGTGAAAAACTGCATTAGTTTTCAGGGCTGGCACCTTCCCTGTGGGAGAAGGAGCCGTAAGTTTGCCTTTTCAGAAAAAAGCTTCTGCCGAGAGCGAGCACCGTGACATGCTGAGTCTCTGGGAAAGCAGAGATCCCCAAAGCTGTTGTGCCTGTGGATAGGCTGCAGAGGGATAGTGAAAAACTGCATTAGTTTTCAGGGCTGGCACCTTCCCTGTGGGAGAAGAGCCGTAAGTTTGCCTTTTCAGAAAAAAGCTTCTGCCGAGAACGAGCACCGTGACATGCTGAGTCTCTGGGAAAGCAGAGATCCCCAAAGCTGTTGTGCCTGTGGATAGGCTGCAGAGGGATAGTGAAAAACTGCATTAGTTTTCAGGGCTGGCACCTTCCCTGTGGGAGAAGGAGCCGTAAGTTTGCCTTTTCAGAAAAAAGCTTCTGCCGAGAGCGAGCACCGTGACATGCTGAGTCTCTGGGAAAGCAGAGATCCCCAAAGCTGTTGTGCCTGTGGATAGGCTGCAGAGGGATAGTGAAAAACTGCATTAGTTTTCAGGGCTGGCACCTTCCCTGTGGGAGAAGGAGCCGTAAGTTTGCCTTTTCAGAAAAAAGCTTCTGCCGAGAGCGAGCACCGTGACATGCTGAGTCTCTGGGAAAGCAGAGATCCCCAAAGCTGTTGTGCCTGTGGATAGGCTGCAGAGGGATAGTGAAAAACTGCATTAGTTTTCAGGGCTGGCACCTTCCCTGTGGGAGAAGGAGCCGTAAAGTTTGCCTTTTCAGAAAAAAGCTTCTGCCGAGAGCGAGCACCGTGACATGCTGAGTCTCTGGGAAAGCAGAGATCCCCAAAGCTGTTGTGCCTGTGGATAGACTGCAGGCGGATAGTGAAGACCTGCATTAGCTTTCAGTCTGGCAGCTTCCTTGTGGGACAAGGAGCCAGACGTTTGCATTTTCAGAAAAAAAGATTCTGCCGAGAACGAGCACCGTGACATGCTGAGTCTCTGGGATAGCAGAGATCCCCAGTGCTTCTGCGGCTAAAGGATCCCCAGTGCTGTTGTGCCTGTGGATAGGCTGCAGGTGGCGGTGAAGACCACAAAATCTTTCAGGCCTGGCACTTGCCTTGCTGGAGAAGGAGCCAGACGTTTGCCTTTTCAGAAAAAAGCTTCTGCCGAGAGCGAGCACCGTGACATGCTGAGTCTCTGGGAAAGCAGAGATCCCCAAAGCTGTTGTGCCTGTGGATAGGCTGCAGAGGGATAGTGAATACCAGCAAGATCTTTCAGGGCTAGCACCTTCCTTGTGGGAGAAGGAGCCACACTTTTGCTTTACCAGAAAAAGCTTCTGCCGAGAACGAGCACCGTGACATGCTGAGTCTCTGGGAAAGCAGAGATCCCCAAAGCTGTTGTGCCTCTGGATAGGCTGCAGAGGGATAGTGAAAAACTGCATTAGTTTTCAGGGCTGGCACCTTCCCTGTGGGAGAAGGAGCCGTAAGTTTGCCTTTTCAGAAAAAAGCTTCTGCCGAGAGCGAGCACCGTGACATGCTGAGTCTCTGGGAAAGCAGAGATCCCCAAAGCTGTTGTGCCTGTGGATAGGCTGCAGAGGGATAGTGAATACCAGCAAGATCTTTCAGGGCTAGCACCTTCCTTGTGGGAGAAGGAGCCACACTTTTGCCTTCTCAGAAAAAGCTTCTGCCGAGAACGAGCACCGTGACATGCTGAGTCTCTGGGAAAGCAGAGATCCCAAAAGCTGTTGTGCCTGTGGATAGGCTGCAGAGGGATAGTGAAAAACTGCATTAGTTTTCAGGGCTGGCACCTTCCCTGTGGGAGAAGGAGCCGTAAGTTTGCCTTTTCAGAAAAAAGCTTCTGCCGAGAGCGAGCACCGTGACATGCTGAGTCTCTGGGAAAGCAGAGATCCCAAAAGCTGTTGTGCCTGTGGATAGGCTGCAGAGGGATAGTGAAAAACTGCATTAGTTTTCAGGGCTGGCACCTTCCCTGTGGGAGAAGGAGCCGTAAGTTTGCCTTTTCAGAAAAAAGCTTCTGCCGAGAACGAGCACCGTGACATGCTGAGTCTCTGGGAAAGCAGAGATCCCAAAAGCTGTTGTGCCTGTGGATAGGCTGCAGAGGGATAGTGAAAAACTGCATTAGTTTTCAGGGCTGGCACCTTCCCTGTGGGAGAAGGAGCCGTAAGTTTGCCTTTTCAGAAAAAAGCTTCTGCCGAGAGCGAGCACCGTGACATACTGAGTCTCTGGGAAAGCAGAGATCCCCAAAGCTGTTGTGCCTGTGGATAGGCTGCAGAGGGATAGTGAAAAACTGCATTAGTTTTCAGGGCTGGCACCTTCCCTGTGGGAGAAGGAGCCGTAAGTTTGCCTTTTCAGAAAAAAGCTTCTGCCGAGATCGAGCACCGTGACATGCTGAGTCTCTGGGAAAGCAGAGATCCCCAAAGCTGTTGTGCCTGTGGATAGGCTGCAGAGGGATAGTGAAAAACTGCATTAGTTTTCAGGGCTTGCACCTTCCCTGTGGGAGAAGGAGCCGTAAGTTTGCCTTTTCAGAAAAAAGCTTCTGCCGAGAGCGAGCACCGTGACATGCTGAGTCTCTGGGAAAGCAGAGATCCCCAAAGCTGTTGTGCCTGTGGATAGGCTGCAGAGGGATAGTGAAAAACTGCATTAGTTTTCAGGGCTGGCACCTTCCCTGTGGGAGAAGGAGCCGTAAGTTTGCCTTTTCAGAAAAAAGCTTCTGCTGAGAGCGAGCACCGTGACATGCTGAGTCTCTGGGAAAGCAGAGATCCCAAAAGCTGTTGTGCCTGTGGATAGGCTGCAGAGGGATAGTGAAAAACTGCATTAGTTTTCAGGGCTGGCACCTTCCCTGTGGGAGAAGGAGCCGCAAGTTTGCCTTTTCAGAAAAAAGCTTCTGCCGAGAGCGAGCACCGTGACATGCTGAGTCTCTGGGAAAGCAGAGATCCCAAAAGCTGTTGTGCCTGTGGATAGGCTGCAGAGGGATAGTGAAAAACTGCATTAGTTTTCAGGGCTGGCACCTTCCCTGTGGGAGAAGGAGCCGTAAGTTTGCCTTTTCAGAAAAAAGCTTCTGCCGAGAGCGAGCACCGTGACATGCTGAGTCTCTGGGAAAGCAGAGATCCCCAAAGCTGTTGTGCCTGTGGATAGGCTGCAGAGGGATAGTGAAAAACTGCATTAGTTTTCAGGGCTGGCACCTTCCCTGTGGGAGAAGGAGCCGTAAGTTTGCCTTTTCAGAAAAAAGCTTCTGCCGAGAGCGAGCACCGTGACATGCTGAGTCTCTGGGAAAGCAGAGATCCCAAAAGCTGTTGTGCCTGTGGATAGGCTGCAGAGGGATAGTGAAAAACTGATTAGTTTTCAGGGCTGGCACCTTCCCTGTGGGAGAAGGAGCCGTAAGTTTGCCTTTTCAGAAAAAAGCTTCTGCTGAGAGCGAGCACCGTGACATGCTGAGTCTCTGGGAAAGCAGAGATCCCAAAAGCTGTTGTGCCTGTGGATAGGCTGCAGAGGGATAGTGAAAAACTGCATTAGTTTTCAGGGCTGGCACCTTCCCTGTGGGAGAAGGAGCCGTAAGTTTGCCTTTTCAGAAAAAAGCTTCTGCCGAGAGCGAGCACCGTGACATGCTGAGTCTCTGGGAAAGCAGAGATCCCCAAAGCTGTTGTGCCTGTGGATAGGCTGCAGAGGGATAGTGAAAAACTGCATTAGTTTTCAGGGCTGGCACCTTCCCTGTGGGAGAAGGAGCCGTAAGTTTGCCTTTTCAGAAAAAAGCTTCTGCCGAGAGCGAGCACCGTGACATGCTGAGTCTCTGGGAAAGCAGAGATCCCAAAAGCTGTTGTGCCTGTGGATAGGCTGCAGAGGGATAGTGAAAAACTGCATTAGTTTTCAGGGCTGGCACCTTCCCTGTGGGAGAAGGAGCCGTAAGTTTGCCTTTTCAGAAAAAAGCTTCTGCCGAGAGCGAGCACCGTGACATGCTGAGTCTCTGGGAAAGCAGAGATCCCCAAAGCTGTTGTGCCTGTGGATAGGCTGCAGAGGGATAGTGAAAAACTGCATTAGTTTTCAGGGCTGGCACCTTCCCTGTGGGAGAAGAGCCGTAAGTTTGCCTTTTCAGAAAAAAGCTTCTGCCGAGAACGAGCACCGTGACATGCTGAGTCTCTGGGAAAGCAGAGATCCCCAAAGCTGTTGTGCCTGTGGATAGGCTGCAGAGGGATAGTGAAAAACTGCATTAGTTTTCAGGGCTGGCACCTTCCCTGTGGGAGAAGGAGCCATAAGTTTGCCTTTTCAGAAAAAAGCTTCTGCCGAGAGCGAGCACCGTGACATGCTGAGTCTCTGGGAAAGCAGAGATCCCCAAAGCTGTTGTGCCTGTGGATAGGCTGCAGAGGGATAGTGAAAAACTGCATTAGTTTTCAGGGCTGGCACCTTCCCTGTGGGAGAAGGAGCCGTAAGTTTGCCTTTTCAGAAAAAAGCTTCTGCCGAGAGCGAGCACCGTGACATGCTGAGTCTCTGGGAAAGCAGAGATCCCCAAAGCTGTTGTGCCTGTGGATAGGCTGCAGGAGGATAGTGAAGAGCTGCATTAGCTTTTAGGCCTGGCACCTTCCTGGTGGGAGAAGGAGCCGAAAGTTTTCTTTTTCAGAAAAAAGCTTCTGCCGAGAGCGAGCACCGTGACATGCTGAGTCTCTGGGAAAGCAGAGATCCCCAAAGCTGTTGTGCCTGTGGATAGGCTGCAGAGGGATAGTGAAAAACTGCATTAGTTTTCAGGGCTGGCACCTTCCCTGTGGGAGAAGGAGCCGTAAGTTTGCCTTTTCAGAAAAAAGCTTCTGCCGAGAGCGAGCACCGTGACATGCTGAGTCTCTGGGAAAGCAGAGATCCCCAAAGCTGTTGTGCCTGTGGATAGGCTGCAGAGGGATAGTGAAAAACTGCATTAGTTTTCAGGGCTGGCACCTTCCCTGTGGGAGAAGGAGCCGTAAGTTTGCCTTTTCAGAAAAAAGCTTCTGCCGAGAGCGAGCACCGTGACATGCTGAGTCTCTGGGAAAGCAGAGATCCCCAAAGCTGTTGTGCCTGTGGATAGGCTGCAGAGGGATAGTGAAAAACTGCATTAGTTTTCAGGGCTGGCACCTTCCCTGTGGGAGAAGGAGCCGTAAAGTTTGCCTTTTCAGAAAAAAGCTTCTGCCGAGAGCGAGCACCGTGACATGCTGAGTCTCTGGGAAAGCAGAGATCCCCAAAGCTGTTGTGCCTGTGGATAGACTGCAGGCGGATAGTGAAGACCTGCATTAGCTTTCAGTCTGGCAGCTTCCTTGTGGGACAAGGAGCCAGACGTTTGCATTTTCAGAAAAAAAGATTCTGCCGAGAACGAGCACCGTGACATGCTGAGTCTCTGGGATAGCAGAGATCCCCAGTGCTTCTGCGGCTAAAGGATCCCCAGTGCTGTTGTGCCTGTGGATAGGCTGCAGGTGGCGGTGAAGACCACAAAATCTTTCAGGCCTGGCACTTGCCTTGCTGGAGAAGGAGCCAGACGTTTGCCTTTTCAGAAAAAAGCTTCTGCCGAGAGCGAGCACCGTGACATGCTGAGTCTCTGGGAAAGCAGAGATCCCCAAAGCTGTTGTGCCTGTGGATAGGCTGCAGAGGGATAGTGAATACCAGCAAGATCTTTCAGGGCTAGCACCTTCCTTGTGGGAGAAGGAGCCACACTTTTGCTTTACCAGAAAAAGCTTCTGCCGAGAACGAGCACCGTGACATGCTGAGTCTCTGGGAAAGCAGAGATCCCAAAAGCTGTTGTGCCTGTGGATAGGCTGCAGAGGGATAGTGAAAAACTGCATTAGTTTTCAGGGCTGGCACCTTCCCTGTGGGAGAAGGAGCCGTAAGTTTGCCTTTTCAGAAAAAAGCTTCTGCCGAGAGCGAGCACCGTGACATGCTGAGTCTCTGGGAAAGCAGAGATCCCAAAAGCTGTTGTGCCTGTGGATAGGCTGCAGAGGGATAGTGAATACCAGCAAGATCTTTCAGGGCTAGCACCTTCCTTGTGGGAGAAGGAGCCACACTTTTGCCTTCTCAGAAAAAGCTTCTGCCGAGAACGAGCACCGTGACATGCTGAGTCTCTGGGAAAGCAGAGATCCCAAAAGCTGTTGTGCCTGTGGATAGGCTGCAGAGGGATAGTGAATACCAGCAAGATCTTTCAGGGCTGGCACCTTCCTTGTGGGAGAAGGAGCCGTAAGTTTGCCTTTTCAGAAAAAGGCTCTGGCGAGAGTGAGCACCGTGACATGGTGAGTCTCTGGGAAAGCAGAGATCCCCAAAGCTGTTGTGCCTGTGGATAGGCTGCAGAGGGATAGTGAAAAACTGCATTAGTTTTCAGGGCTGGCACCTTCCCTGTGGGAGAAGGAGCCGTAAGTTTGCCTTTTCATAAAAAAGCTTCTGCCGAGAGCGAGCACCGTGACATGCTGAGTCTCTGGGAAAGCAGAGATCCCCAAAGCTGTTGTGCCTGTGGATAGGCTGCAGAGGGATAGTGAAAAACTGCATTAGTTTTCAGGGCTGGCACCTTCCCTGTTGGAGAAGGAGCCGTAAGTTTGCCTTTTCAGAAAAAAGCTTCTGCCGAGATCGAGCACCGTGACATGCTGAGTCTCTGGGAAAGCAGAGATCCCCAAAGCTGTTGTGCCTGTGGATAGGCTGCAGAGGGATAGTGAAAAACTGCATTAGTTTTCAGGGCTTGCACCTTCCCTGTGGGAGAAGGAGCCGTAAGTTTGCCTTTTCAGAAAAAAGCTTCTGCCGAGAGCGAGCACCGTGACATGCTGAGTCTCTGGGAAAGCAGAGATCCCCAAAGCTGTTGTGCCTGTGGATAGGCTGCAGAGGGATAGTGAAAAACTGCATTAGTTTTCAGGGCTGGCACCTTCCCTGTGGGAGAAGGAGCCGTAAGTTTGCCTTTTCAGAAAAAAGCTTCTGCTGAGAGCGAGCACCGTGACATGCTGAGTCTCTGGGAAAGCAGAGATCCCAAAAGCTGTTGTGCCTGTGCATAGGCTGCAGAGGGATAGTGAAAAACTGCATTAGTTTTCAGGGCTGGCACCTTCCCTGTGGGAGAAGGAGCCGCAAGTTTGCCTTTTCAGAAAAAAGCTTCTGCCGAGAGCGAGCACCGTGACATGCTGAGTCTCTGGGAAAGCAGAGATCCCCAAAGCTGTTGTGCCTGTGGATAGGCTGCAGAGGGATAGTGAAAAACTGCATTAGTTTTCAGGGCTGGCACCTTCCCTGTGGGAGAAGGAGCCGTAAGTTTGCCTTTTCAGAAAAAAGCTTCTGCCGAGAGCGAGCACCGTGACATGCTGAGTCTCTGGGAAAGCAGAGATCCCCAAAGCTGTTGTGCCTGTGGATAGGCTGCAGAGGGATAGTGAAAAACTGCATTAGTTTTCAGGGCTGGCACCTTCCCTGTGGGAGAAGGAGCCGTAAGTTTGCCTTTTCAGAAAAAAGCTTCTGCCGAGAGCGAGCACCGTGACATGCTGAGTCTCTGGGAAAGCAGAGATCCCAAAAGCTGTTGTGCCTGTGGATAGGCTGCAGAGGGATAGTGAAAAACTGATTAGTTTTCAGGGCTGGCACCTTCCCTGTGGGAGAAGGAGCCGTAAGTTTGCCTTTTCAGAAAAAAGCTTCTGCTGAGAGCGAGCACCGTGACATGCTGAGTCTCTGGGAAAGCAGAGATCCCCAAAGCTGTTGTGCCTGTGGATAGGCTGCAGAGGGATAGTGAAAAACTGCATTAGTTTTCAGGGCTGGCACCTTCCCTGTGGGAGAAGGAGCCGTAAGTTTGCCTTTTCAGAAAAAAGCTTCTGCCGAGAGCGAGCACCGTGACATGCTGAGTCTCTGGGAAAGCAGAGATCCCCAAAGCTGTTGTGCCTGTGGATAGGCTGCAGAGGGATAGTGAAAAACTGCATTAGTTTTCAGGGCTGGCACCTTCCCTGTGGGAGAAGGAGCCGTAAGTTTGCCTTTTCAGAAAAAAGCTTCTGCCGAGAGCGAGCACCGTGACATGCTGAGTCTCTGGGAAAGCAGAGATCCCCAAAGCTGTTGTGCCTGTGGATAGGCTGCAGAGGGATAGTGAAAAACTGCATTAGTTTTCAGGGCTGGCACCTTCCCTGTGGGAGAAGGAGCCGTAAGTTTGCCTTTTCAGAAAAAAGCTTCTGCCGAGAGCGAGCACCGTGACATGCTGAGTCTCTGGGAAAGCAGAGATCCCCAAAGCTGTTGTGCCTGTGGATAGGCTGCAGAGGGATAGTGAAAAACTGCATTAGTTTTCAGGGCTGGCACCTTCCCTGTGGGAGAAGGAGCCGTAAGTTTGCCTTTTCAGAAAAAAGCTTCTGCCGAGAACGAGCACCGTGACATGCTGAGTCTCTGGGAAAGCAGAGATCCCCAAAGCTGTTGTGCCTGTGGATAGGCTGCAGAGGGATAGTGAATACCAGCAAGATCTTTCAGGGCTAGCACCTTCCTTGTGGGAGAAGGAGCCACACTTTTGCCTTCTCAGAAAAAGCTTCTGCCGAGAACGAGCACCGTGACATGCTGAGTCTCTGGGAAAGCAGAGATCCCCAAAGCTGTTGTGCCTGTGGATAGGCTGCAGAGGGATAGTGAATACCAGCAAGATCTTTCAGGGCTAGCACCTTCCTTGTGGGAGAAGGAGCCACACTTTTGCCTTCTCAGAAAAAGCTTCTGCCGAGAACGAGCACCGTGACATGCTGAGTCTCTGGGAAAGCAGAGATCCCAAAAGCTGTTGTGCCTGTGGATAGGCTGCAGAGGGATAGTGAAAAACTGCATTAGTTTTCAGGGCTGGCACCTTCCCTGTGGGAGAAGGAGCCGTAAGTTTGCCTTTTCAGAAAAAAGCTTCTGCCGAGAGCGAGCACCGTGACATGCTGAGTCTCTGGGAAAGCAGAGATCCCCAAAGCTGTTGTGCCTGTGGATAGGCTGCAGAGGGATAGTGAAAAACTGCATTAGTTTTCAGGGCTGGCACCTTCCCTGTGGGAGAAGGAGCCGTAAGTTTGCCTTTTCAGAAAAAAGCTTCTGCCGAGAGCGAGCACCGTGACATGCTGAGTCTCTGGGAAAGCAGAGATCCCCAAAGCTGTTGTGCCTGTGGATAGGCTGCAGAGGGATAGTGAAAAACTGCATTAGTTTTCAGGGCTGGCACCTTCCCTGTGGGAGAAGGAGCCGTAAGTTTGCCTTTTCAGAAAAAAGCTTCTGCCGAGAGCGAGCACCGTGACATGCTGAGTCTCTGGGAAAGCAGAGATCCCCAAAGCTGTTGTGCCTGTGGATAGGCTGCAGAGGGATAGTGAAAAACTGCATTAGTTTTCAGGGCTGGCACCTTCCCTGTGGGAGAAGGAGCCATAAGTTTGCCTTTTCAGAAAAAAGCTTCTGCCGAGAGCGAGCACCGTGACATGCTGAGTCTCTGGGAAAGCAGAGATCCCCAGTGCTGTTGTGCCTGTGGATAGGCTGCAGGAGGATAGTGAAGAGCTGCATTAGCTTTTAGGCCTGGCACCTTCCTTGTGGGAGAAGGAGCCGAAAGTTTGCCTTTTCAGAAAAAAGCTTCTGCCGAGAGCGAGCACCGTGACATGCTGAGTCTCTGGGAAAGCAGAGATCCCCAAAGCTGTTGTGCCTGTGGATAGGCTGCAGAGGGATAGTGAAAAACTGCATTAGTTTTCAGGGCTGGCACCTTCCCTGTGGGAGAAGGAGCCGTAAGTTTGCCTTTTCAGAAAAAAGCTTCTGCCGAGAGCGAGCACCGTGACATGCTGAGTCTCTGGGAAAGCAGAGATCCCAAAAGCTGTTGTGCCTGTGGATAGGCTGCAGAGGGATAGTGAAAAACTGATTAGTTTTCAGGGCTGGCACCTTCCCTGTGGGAGAAGGAGCCGTAAGTTTGCCTTTTCAGAAAAAAGCTTCTGCTGAGAGCGAGCACCGTGACATGCTGAGTCTCTGGGAAAGCAGAGATCCCAAAAGCTGTTGTGCCTGTGGATAGGCTGCAGAGGGATAGTGAAAAACTGCATTAGTTTTCAGGGCTGGCACCTTCCCTGTGGGAGAAGGAGCCGTAAGTTTGCCTTTTCAGAAAAAAGCTTCTGCCGAGAGCGAGCACCGTGACATGCTGAGTCTCTGGGAAAGCAGAGATCCCCAAAGCTGTTGTGCCTGTGGATAGGCTGCAGAGGGATAGTGAAAAACTGCATTAGTTTTCAGGGCTGGCACCTTCCCTGTGGGAGAAGGAGCCGTAAGTTTGCCTTTTCAGAAAAAAGCTTCTGCCGAGAGCGAGCACCGTGACATGCTGAGTCTCTGGGAAAGCAGAGATCCCCAAAGCTGTTGTGCCTGTGGATAGGCTGCAGAGGGATAGTGAAAAACTGCATTAGTTTTCAGGGCTGGCACCTTCCCTGTGGGAGAAGGAGCCGTAAGTTTGCCTTTTCAGAAAAAAGCTTCTGCCGAGAGCGAGCACCGTGACATGCTGAGTCTCTGGGAAAGCAGAGATCCCCAAAGCTGTTGTGCCTGTGGAGAGGCTGCAGAGGGATAGTGAAAAACTGCATTAGTTTTCAGGGCTGGCACCTTCCCTGTGGGAGAAGGAGCCGTAAGTTTGCCTTTTCAGAAAAAAGCTTCTGCCGAGAACGAGCACCGTGACATGCTGAGTCTCTGGGAAAGCAAAGATCCCCAAAGCTGTTGTGCCTGTGGATAGGCTGCAGAGGGATAGTGAATACCAGCAAGATCTTTCAGGGCTAGCACCTTCCTTGTGGGAGAAGGAGCCACACTTTTGCCTTCTCAGAAAAAGCTTCTGCCGAGAACGAGCACCGTGACATGCTGAGTCTCTGGGAAAGCAGAGATCCCCAAAGCTGTTGTGCCTGTGGATAGGCTGCAGAGGGATAGTGAATACCAGCAAGATCTTTCAGGGCTAGCACCTTCCTTGTGGGAGAAGGAGCCACACTTTTGCCTTCTCAGAAAAAGCTTCTGCCGAGAACGAGCACCGTGACATGCTGAGTCTCTGGGAAAGCAGAGATCCCCAAAGCTGTTGTGCCTGTGGATAGGCTGCAGAGGGATAGTGAAAAACTGCATTAGTTTTCAGGGCTGGCACCTTCCCTGTGGGAGAAGGAGCCGTAAGTTTGCCTTTTCAGAAAAAAGCTTCTGCCGAGAGCGAGCACCGTGACATGCTGAGTCTCTGGGAAAGCAGAGATCCCCAAAGCTGTTGTGCCTGTGGATAGGCTGCAGAGGGATAGTGAAAAACTGCATTAGTTTTCAGGGCTGGCACCTTCCCTGTGGGAGAAGGAGCCGTAAGTTTGCCTTTTCAGAAAAAAGCTTCTGCCGAGAGCGAGCACCGTGACATGCTGAGTCTCTGGGAAAGCAGAGATCCCCAAAGCTGTTGTGCCTGTGGATAGGCTGCAGAGGGATAGTGAAAAACTGCATTAGTTTTCAGGGCTGGCACCTTCCCTGTGGGAGAAGGAGCCGTAAGTTTGCCTTTTCAGAAAAAAGCTTCTGCCGAGAGCGAGCACCGTGACATGCTGAGTCTCTGGGAAAGCAGAGATCCCCAAAGCTGTTGTGCCTGTGGATAGGCTGCAGAGGGATAGTGAAAAACTGCATTAGTTTTCAGGGCTGGCACCTTCCCTGTGGGAGAAGGAGCCGTAAGTTTGCCTTTTCAGAAAAAAGCTTCTGCCGAGAGCGAGCACCGTGACATGCTGAGTCTCTGGGAAAGCAGAGATCCCCAGTGCTGTTGTGCCTGTGGATAGGCTGCAGGAGGATAGTGAAGAGCTGCATTAGCTTTTAGGCCTGGCACCTTCCTTGTGGGAGAAGGAGCCGAAAGTTTGCCTTTTCAGAAAAAAGCTTCTGCCGAGAGCGAGCACCGTGACATGCTGAGTCTCTGGGAAAGCAGAGATCCCCAAAGCTGTTGTGCCTGTGGATAGGCTGCAGAGGGATAGTGAAAAACTGCATTAGTTTTCAGGGCTGGCACCTTCCCTGTGGGAGAAGGAGCCGTAAGTTTGCCTTTTCAGAAAAAAGCTTCTGCCGAGAGCGAGCACCGTGACATGCTGAGTCTCTGGGAAAGCAGAGATCCCCAAAGCTGTTGTGCCTGTGGATAGGCTGCAGAGGGATAGTGAAAAACTGCATTAGTTTTCAGGGCTGGCACCTTCCCTGTGGGAGAAGGAGCCGTAAGTTTGCCTTTTCAGAAAAAAGCTTCTGCCGAGAGCGAGCACCGTGACATGCTGAGTCTCTGGGAAAGCAGAGATCCCAAAAGCTGTTGTGCCTGTGGATAGGCTGCAGAGGGATAGTGAAAAACTGCATTAGTTTTCAGGGCTGGCACCTTCCCTGTGGGAGAAGGAGCCGTAAGTTTGCCTTTTCAGAAAAAAGCTTCTGCTGAGAGCGAGCACCGTGACATGCTGAGTCTCTGGGAAAGCAGAGATCCCCAAAGCTGTTGTGCCTGTGGATAGGCTGCAGAGGGATAGTGAATACCAGCAATATATTTCAGGGCTAGCACCTTCCTTGTGGGAGAAGGAGCCAAACTTTTGCCTTATCAGAAAAAGCTTCTGCCGAGAACGAGCACCGTGACATGCTGAGTCTCTGGGAAAGCAGAGATCCCAAAAGCTGTTGTGCCTGTGGATAGGCTGCAGAGGGATAGTGAAAAACTGCATTAGTTTTCAGTGCTGGCACCTTCCCTGTGGGAGAAGGAGCCGTAAGTTTGCCTTTTCAGAAAAAAGCTTCTGCCGAGAGCGAGCACCGTGACATGCTGAGTCTCTGGGAAAGCAGAGATCCCAAAAGCTGTTGTGCCTGTGGATAGGCTGCAGAGGGATAGTGAATACCAGCAAGATCTTTCAGGGCTAGCACCTTCCTTGTGGGAGAAGGAGCCACACTTTTGCCTTCTCAGAAAAAGCTTCTGCCGAGAACGAGCACCGTGACATGCTGAGTCTCTGGGAAAGCAGAGATCCCAAAAGCTGTTGTGCCTGTGGATAGGCTGCAGAGGGATAGTGAAAAACTGCATTAGTTTTCAGGGCTGGCACCTTCCCTGTGGGAGAAGGAGCCGTAAGTTTGCCTTTTCAGAAAAAAGCTTCTGCCGAGAGCGAGCACCGTGACATGCTGAGTCTCTGGGAAAGCAGAGATCCCCAAAGCTGTTGTGCCTGTGGATAGGCTGCAGAGGGATAGTGAATACCAGCAAGATCTTTCAGGGCTGGCACCTTCCTTGTGGGAGAAGGAGCCGTAAGTTTGCCTTTTCAGAAAAAGGCTCTGGCGAGAGTGAGCACCGTGAAATGGTGAGTCTCTGGGAAAGCAGAGATCCCCAAAGCTGTTGTGCCTGTGGATAGGCTGCAGAGGGATAGTGAAAAACTGCATTAGTTTTCAGGGCTGGCACCTTCCCTGTGGGAGAAGGAGCCGTAAGTTTGCCTTTTCAGAAAAAAGCTTCTGCCGAGAGCGAGCACCGTGACATGCTGAGTCTCTGGGAAAGCAGAGATCCCCAAAGCTGTTGTGCCTGTGGATAGGCTGCAGAGGGATAGTGAAAAACTGCATTAGTTTTCAGGGCTTGCACCTTCCCTGTGGGAGAAGGAGCCGTAAGTTTGCCTTTTCAGAAAAAAGCTTCTGCCGAGAGCGAGCACCGTGACATGCTGAGTCTCTGGGAAAGCAGAGATCCCCAACGCTGTTGTGCCTGTGGATAGGCTGCAGAGGGATAGTGAAAAACTGCATTAGTTTTCAGGGCTGGCACCTTCCCTGTGGGAGAAGGAGCCGCAAGTTTGCCTTTTCAGAAAAAAGCTTCTGCCGAGAGCGAGCACCGTGACATGCTGAGTCTCTGGGAAAGCAGAGATCCCCAAAGCTGTTGTGCCTGTGGATAGGCTGCAGAGGGATAGTGAAAAACTGCATTAGTTTTCAGGGCTGGCACCTTCCCTGTGGGAGAAGGAGCCGCTAGTTTGCCTTTTCAGAAAAAAGCTTCTGCCGAGAGCGAGCACCGTGACATGCTGAGTCTCTGGGAAAGCAGAGATCCCCAAAGCTGTTGTGCCTGTGGATAGGCTGCAGGCGGATAGTGAAGACCTGCATTAGCTTTCAGTCTGGCAGCTTCCTTGTGGGAGAAGGAACCAGACGTTTGCATTTTCAGAAAAAAAGATTCTGCCGAGAACGAGCACCGTGACATGCTGAGTCTCTGGGATAGCAGAGATCCCCAAAGCTGTTGTGCCTGTGGATAGGCTGCAGAGGGATAGTGAAAAACTGCATTAGTTTTCAGGGCTGGCACCTTCCCTGTGGGAGAAGGAGCCGTAAGTTTGCCTTTTCAGAAAAAAGCTTCTGCCGAGAGCGAGCACCGTGACATGCTGAGTCTCTGGGAAAGCAGAGATCCCCAAAGCTGTTGTGCCTGTGGATAGGCTGCAGAGGGATAGTGAAAAACTGCATTAGTTTTCAGGGCTGGCACCTTCCCTGTGGGAGAAGGAGCCGTAAGTTTGCCTTTTCAGAAAAAAGCTTCTGCCGAGAGCGAGCACCGTGACATGCTGAGTCTCTGGGAAAGCAGAGATCCCCAAAGCTGTTGTGCCTGTGGATAGGCTGCAGAGGGATAGTGAAAAACTGCATTAGTTTTCAGGGCTGGCACCTTCCCTGTGGGTGAAGGAGCCGTAAGTTTGCCTTTTCAGAAAAAAGCTTCTGCCGAGAACGAGCACCGTGACATGCTGAGTCTCTGGGAAAGCAGAGATCCCCAAAGCTGTTGTGCCTGTGGATAGGCTGCAGAGGGATAGTGAATACCAGCAAGATCTTTCAGGGCTAGCACCTTCCTTGTGGGAGAAGGAGCCACACTTTTGCCTTCTCAGAAAAAGCTTCTGCCGAGAACGAGCACCGTGACATGCTGAGTCTCTGGGAAAGCAGAGATCCCCAAAGCTGTTGTGCCTGTGGATAGGCTGCAGAGGGATAGTGAATACCAGCAAGATCTTTCAGGGCTAGCACCTTCCTTGTGGGAGAAGGAGCCACACTTTTGCCTTCTCAGAAAAAGCTTCTGCCGAGAACGAGCACCGTGACATGCTGAGTCTCTGGGAAAGCAGAGATCCCAAAAGCTGTTGTGCCTGTGGATAGGCTGCAGAGGGATAGTGAAAAACTGCATTAGTTTTCAGGGCTGGCACCTTCCCTGTGGGAGAAGGAGCCGTAAGTTTGCCTTTTCAGAAAAAAGCTTCTGCCGAGAGCGAGCACCGTGACATGCTGAGTCTCTGGGAAAGCAGAGATCCCCAAAGCTGTTGTGCCTGTGGATAGGCTGCAGAGGGATAGTGAAAAACTGCATTAGTTTTCAGGGCTGGCACCTTCCCTGTGGGAGAAGGAGCCGTAAGTTTGCCTTTTCAGAAAAAAGCTTCTGCCGAGAGCGAGCACCGTGACATGCTGAGTCTCTGGGAAAGCAGAGATCCCAAAAGCTGTTGTGCCTGTGGATAGGCTGCAGAGGGATAGTGAAAAACTGCATTAGTTTTCAGGGCTGGCACCTTCCCTGTGGGAGAAGGAGCCGTAAGTTTGCCTTTTCAGAAAAAAGCTTCTGCCGAGAGCGAGCACCGTGACATGCTGAGTCTCTGGGAAAGCAGAGATCCCCAAAGCTGTTGTGCCTGTGGATAGGCTGCAGAGGGATAGTGAAAAACTGCATTAGTTTTCAGGGCTGGCACCTTCCCTGTGGGAGAAGGAGCCATAAGTTTGCCTTTTCAGAAAAAAGCTTCTGCCGAGAGCGAGCACCGTGACATGCTGAGTCTCTGGGAAAGCAGAGATCCCCAGTGCTGTTGTGCCTGTGGATAGGCTGCAGGAGGATAGTGAAGAGCTGCATTAGCTTTTAGGCCTGGCACCTTCCTTGTGGGAGAAGGAGCCGAAAGTTTTCTTTTTCAGAAAAAAGCTTCTGCCGAGAGCGAGCACCGTGACATGCTGAGTCTCTGGGAAAGCAGAGATCCCCAAAGCTGTTGTGCCTGTGGATAGGCTGCAGAGGGATAGTGAAAAACTGCATTAGTTTTCAGGGCTGGCACCTTCCCTGTGGGAGAAGGAGCCGTAAGTTTGCCTTTTCAGAAAAAAGCTTCTGCCGAGAGCGAGCACCGTGACATGCTGAGTCTCTGGGAAAGCAGAGATCCCCAAAGCTGTTGTGCCTGTGGATAGGCTGCAGAGGGATAGTGAAAAACTGCATTAGTTTTCAGGGCTGGCACCTTCCCTGTGGGAGAAGGAGCCGTAAGTTTGCCTTTTCAGAAAAAAGCTTCTGCCGAGAGCGAGCACCGTGACATGCTGAGTCTCTGGGAAAGCAGAGATCCCAAAAGCTGTTGTGCCTGTGGATAGGCTGCAGAGGGATAGTGAAAAACTGCATTAGTTTTCAGGGCTGGCACCTTCCCTGTGGGAGAAGGAGCCGTAAGTTTGCCTTTTCAGAAAAAAGCTTCTGCTGAGAGCGAGCACCGTGACATGCTGAGTCTCTGGGAAAGCAGAGATCCCCAAAGCTGTTGTGCCTGTGGATAGGCTGCAGAGGGATAGTGAATACCAGCAAGATCTTTCAGGGCTAGCACCTTCCTTGTGGGAGAAGGAGCCACACTTTTGCCTTATCAGAAAAAGCTTCTGCCGAGAACGAGCACCGTGACATGCTGAGTCTCTGGGAAAGCAGAGATCCCAAAAGCTGTTGTGCCTGTGGATAGGCTGCAGAGGGATAGTGAAAAACTGCATTAGTTTTCAGTGCTGGCACCTTCCCTGTGGGAGAAGGAGCCGTAAGTTTGCCTTTTCAGAAAAAAGCTTCTGCCGAGAGCGAGCACCGTGACATGCTGAGTCTCTGGGAAAGCAGAGATCCCAAAAGCTGTTGTGCCTGTGGATAGGCTGCAGAGGGATAGTGAATACCAGCAAGATCTTTCAGGGCTAGCACCTTCCTTGTGGGAGAAGGAGCCACACTTTTGCCTTCTCAGAAAAAGCTTCTGCCGAGAACGAGCACCGTGACATGCTGAGTCTCTGGGAAAGCAGAGATCCCAAAAGCTGTTGTGCCTGTGGATAGGCTGCAGAGGGATAGTGAAAAACTGCATTAGTTTTCAGGGCTGGCACCTTCCCTGTGGGAGAAGGAGCCGTAAGTTTGCCTTTTCAGAAAAAAGCTTCTGCCGAGAGCGAGCACCGTGACATGCTGAGTCTCTGGGAAAGCAGAGATCCCCAAAGCTGTTGTGCCTGTGGATAGGCTGCAGAGGGATAGTGAATACCAGCAAGATCTTTCAGGGCTGGCACCTTCCTTGTGGGAGAAGGAGCCGTAAGTTTGCCTTTTCAGAAAAAGGCTCTGGCGAGAGTGAGCACCGTGAAATGGTGAGTCTCTGGGAAAGCAGAGATCCCCAAAGCTGTTGTGCCTGTGGATAGGCTGCAGAGGGATAGTGAAAAACTGCATTAGTTTTCAGGGCTGGCACCTTCCCTGTGGGAGAAGGAGCCGTAAGTTTGCCTTTTCAGAAAAAAGCTTCTGCCGAGAGCGAGCACCGTGACATGCTGAGTCTCTGGGAAAGCAGAGATCCCCAAAGCTGTTGTGCCTGTGGATAGGCTGCAGAGGGATAGTGAAAAACTGCATTAGTTTTCAGGGCTTGCACCTTCCCTGTGGGAGAAGGAGCCGTAAGTTTGCCTTTTCAGAAAAAAGCTTCTGCCGAGAGCGAGCACCGTGACATGCTGAGTCTCTGGGAAAGCAGAGATCCCCAAAGCTGTTGTGCCTGTGGATAGGCTGCAGAGGGATAGTGAAAAACTGCATTAGTTTTCAGGGCTGGCACCTTCCCTGTGGGAGAAGGAGCCGCAAGTTTGCCTTTTCAGAAAAAAGCTTCTGCCGAGAGCGAGCACCGTGACATGCTGAGTCTCTGGGAAAGCAGAGATCCCCAAAGCTGTTGTGCCTGTGGATAGGCTGCAGGCGGATAGTGAAGACCTGCATTAGCTTTCAGTCTGGCAGCTTCCTTGTGGGAGAAGGAACCAGACGTTTGCATTTTCAGAAAAAAAGATTCTGCCGAGAACGAGCACCGTGACATGCTGAGTCTCTGGGATAGCAGAGATCCCCAAAGCTGTTGTGCCTGTGGATAGGCTGCAGAGGGATAGTGAAAAACTGCATTAGTTTTCAGGGCTGGCACCTTCCCTGTGGGAGAAGGAGCCGTAAGTTTGCCTTTTCAGAAAAAAGCTTCTGCCGAGAGCGAGCACCGTGACATGCTGAGTCTCTGGGAAAGCAGAGATCCCCAAAGCTGTTGTGCCTGTGCATAGGCTGCAGAGGGATAGTGAAAAACTGCATTAGTTTTCAGGGCTGGCACCTTCCCTGTGGGAGAAGGAGCCGTAAGTTTGCCTTTTCAGAAAAAAGCTTCTGCCGAGAGCGAGCACCGTGACATGCTGAGTCTCTGGGAAAGCAGAGATCCCCAAAGCTGTTGTGCCTGTGGATAGGCTGCAGAGGGATAGTGAAAAACTGCATTAGTTTTCAGGGCTGGCTCCTTCCCTGTGGGAGAAGGAGCCGTAAGTTTGCCTTTTCAGAAAAAAGCTTCTGCCGAGAACGAGCACCGTGACATGCTGAGTCTCTGGGAAAGCAGAGATCCCCAAAGCTGTTGTGCCTGTGGATAGGCTGCAGAGGGATAGTGAAAAACTGCATTAGTTTTCAGGGCTTGCACCTTCCCTGTGGGAGAAGGAGCCGTAAGTTTGCCTTTTCAGAAAAAAGCTTCTGCCGAGAGCGAGCACCGTGACATGCTGAGTCTCTGGGAAAGCAGAGATCCCCAAAGCTGTTGTGCCTGTGGATAGGCTGCAGAGGGATAGTGAAAAACTGCATTAGTTTTCAGGGCTGGCACCTTCCCTGTGGGAGAAGGAGCCGCAAGTTTGCCTTTTCAGAAAAAAGCTTCTGCCGAGAGCGAGCACCGTGACATGCTGAGTCTCTGGGAAAGCAGAGATCCCCAAAGCTGTTGTGCCTGTGGATAGGCTGCAGAGGGATAGTGAAAAACTGCATTAGTTTTCAGGGCTGGCACCTTCCCTGTGGGAGAAGGAGCCGCAAGTTTGCCTTTTCAGAAAAAAGCTTCTGCCGAGAGCGAGCACCGTGACATGCTGAGTCTCTGGGAAAGCAGAGATCCCCAAAGCTGTTGTGCCTGTGGATAGGCTCAGGCGGATAGTGAAGACCTGCATTAGCTTTCAGTCTGGCAGCTTCCTTGTGGGAGAAGGAACCAGACGTTTGCATTTTCAGAAAAAAAGATTCTGCCGAGAACGAGCACCGTGACATGCTGAGTCTCTGGGATAGCAGAGATCCCCAAAGCTGTTGTGCCTGTGGATAGGCTGCAGAGGGATAGTGAAAAACTGCATTAGTTTTCAGGGCTGGCACCTTCCCTGTGGGAGAAGGAGCCGTAAGTTTGCCTTTTCAGAAAAAAGCTTCTGCTGAGAGCGAGCACCGTGACATGCTGAGTCTCTGGGAAAGCAGAGATCCCCAAAGCTGTTGTGCCTGTGGATAGGCTGCAGAGGGATAGTGAAAAACTGCATTAGTTTTCAGGGCTGGCACCTTCCCTGAGGGAGAAGGAGCCGCAAGTTTGCCTTTTCAGAAAAAAGCTTCTGCCGAGAGCGAGCACCGTGACATGCTGAGTCTCTGGGAAAGCAGAGATCCCCAAAGCTGTTGTGCCTGTGGATAGGCTGCAGAGGGATAGTGAAAAACTGCATTAGTTTTCAGGGCTGGCACCTTCCCTGTGGGAGAAGGAGCCGTAAGTTTGCCTTTTCAGAAAAAAGCTTCTGCCGAGAGCGAGCACCGTGACATGCTGAGTCTCTGGGAAAGCAGAGATCCCCAAAGCTGTTGTGCCTGTGCATAGGCTGCAGAGGGATAGTGAAAAACTGCATTAGTTTTCAGGGCTGGCACCTTCCCTGTGGGAGAAGGAGCCGTAAGTTTGCCTTTTCAGAAAAAAGCTTCTGCCGAGAGCGAGCACCGTGACATGCTGAGTCTCTGGGAAAGCAGAGATCCCCAAAGCTGTTGTGCCTGTGGATAGGCTGCAGAGGGATAGTGAAAAACTGCATTAGTTTTCAGGGCTGGCACCTTCCCTGTGGGAGAAGGAGCCGTAAGTTTGCCTTTTCAGAAAAAAGCTTCTGCCGAGAACGAGCACCGTGACATGCTGAGTCTCTGGGAAAGCAGAGATCCCCAAAGCTGTTGTGCCTGTGGATAGGCTGCAGAGGGATAGTGAAAAACTGCATTAGTTTTCAGGGCTGGCACCTTCCCTGTGGGAGAAGGAGCCATAAGTTTGCCTTTTCAGAAAAAAGCTTCTGCCGAGAACGAGCACCGTGACATGCTGAGTCTCTGGGAAAGCAGAGATCCCCAAAGCTGTTGTGCCTGTGGATAGGCTGCAGAGGGATAGTGAAAAACTGCATTAGTTTTCAGGGCTTGCACCTTCCCTGTGGGAGAAGGAGCCGTAAGTTTGCCTTTTCAGAAAAAAGCTTCTGCCGACAGCGAGCACCGTGACATGCTGAGTCTCTGGGAAAGCAGAGATCCCAAAAGCTGTTGTGCCTGTGGATAGGCTGCAGAGGGATAGTGAAAAACTGCATTAGTTTTCAGGGCTGGCACCTTCCCTGTGGGAGAAGGAGCCGTAAGTTTGCCTTTTCAGAAAAAAGCTTCTGCCGAGAGCGAGCACCGTGACATGCTGAGTCTCTGGGAAAGCAGAGATCCCAAAAGCTGTTGTGCCTGTGGATAGGCTGCAGAGGGATAGTGAAAAACTGCATTAGTTTTCAGGGCTGGCACCTTCCCTGTGGGAGAAGGAGCCGCAAGTTTGCCTTTTCAGAAAAAAGCTTCTGCCGAGAGCGAGCACCGTGACATGCTGAGTCTCTGGGAAAGCAGAGATCCCAAAAGCTGTTGTGCCTGTGGATAGGCTGCAGAGGGATAGTGAAAAACTGCATTAGTTTTCAGGGCTGGCACCTTCCCTGTGGGAGAAGGAGCCGTAAGTTTGCCTTTTCAGAAAAAAGCTTCTGCCGAGAGCGAGCACCGTGACATGCTGAGTCTCTGGGAAAGCAGAGATCCCCAAAGCTGTTGTGCCTGTGGATAGGCTGCAGAGGGATAGTGAAAAACTGCATTAGTTTTCAGGGCTGGCACCTTCCCTGTGGGAGAAGGAGCCGTAAGTTTGCCTTTTCAGAAAAAAGCTTCTGCCGAGAGCGAGCACCGTGACATGCTGAGTCTCTGGGAAAGCAGAGATCCCAAAAGCTGTTGTGCCTGTGGATAGGCTGCAGAGGGATAGTGAAAAACTGATTAGTTTTCAGGGCTGGCACCTTCCCTGTGGGAGAAGGAGCCGTAAGTTTGCCTTTTCAGAAAAAAGCTTCTGCTGAGAGCGAGCACCGTGACATGCTGAGTCTCTGGGAAAGCAGAGATCCCAAAAGCTGTTGTGCCTGTGGATAGGCTGCAGAGGGATAGTGAAAAACTGCATTAGTTTTCAGGGCTGGCACCTTCCCTGTGGGAGAAGGAGCCGTAAGTTTGCCTTTTCAGAAAAAAGCTTCTGCCGAGAGCGAGCACCGTGACATGCTGAGTCTCTGGGAAAGCAGAGATCCCCAAAGCTGTTGTGCCTGTGGATAGGCTGCAGAGGGATAGTGAAAAACTGCATTAGTTTTCAGGGCTGGCACCTTCCCTGTGGGAGAAGGAGCCGTAAGTTTGCCTTTTCAGAAAAAAGCTTCTGCCGAGAGCGAGCACCGTGACATGCTGAGTCTCTGGGAAAGCAGAGATCCCAAAAGCTGTTGTGCCTGTGGATAGGCTGCAGAGGGATAGTGAAAAACTGCATTAGTTTTCAGGGCTGGCACCTTCCCTGTGGGAGAAGGAGCCGTAAGTTTGCCTTTTCAGAAAAAAGCTTCTGCCTAGAGCGAGCATCGTGACATGCTGAGTCTCTGGGAAAGCAGAGATCCCAAAAGCTGTTGTGCCTGTGGATAGGCTGCAGAGGGATAGTGAAAAACTGCATTAGTTTTCAGGGCTGGCACCTTCCCTGTGGGAGAAGGAGCCGTAAGTTTGACTTTTCAGAAAAAAGCTTCTGCCGAGAACGAGCACCGTGACATGCTGAGTCTCTGGGAAAGCAGAGATCCCCAAAGCTGTTGTGCCTGTGGATAGGCTGCAGAGGGATAGTGAATACCAGCAAGATCTTTCAGGGCTAGCACCTTCCTTGTGGGAGAAGGAGCCACACTTTTGCCTTCTCAGAAAAAGCTTCTGCCGAGAACGAGCACCGTGACATGCTGAGTCTCTGGGAAAGCAGAGATCCCCAAAGCTGTTGTGCCTGTGGATAGGCTGCAGAGGGATAGTGAATACCAGCAAGATCTTTCAGGGCTAGCACCTTCCTTGTGGGAGAAGGAGCCACACTTTTGCCTTCTCAGAAAAAGCTTCTGCCGAGAACGAGCACCGTGACATGCTGAGTCTCTGGGAAAGCAGAGATCCCAAAAGCTGTTGTGCCTGTGGATAGGCTGCAGAGGGATAGTGAAAAACTGCATTAGTTTTCAGGGCTGGCACCTTCCCTGTGGGAGAAGGAGCCGTAAGTTTGCCTTTTCAGAAAAAAGCTTCTGCCGAGAGCGAGCACCGTGACATGCTGAGTCTCTGGGAAAGCAGAGATCCCCAAAGCTGTTGTGCCTGTGGATAGGCTGCAGAGGGATAGTGAAAAACTGCATTAGTTTTCAGGGCTGGCACCTTCCCTGTGGGAGAAGGAGCCGTAAGTTTGCCTTTTCAGAAAAAAGCTTCTGCCGAGAGCGAGCACCGTGACATGCTGAGTCTCTGGGAAAGCAGAGATCCCAAAAGCTGTTGTGCCTGTGGATAGGCTGCAGAGGGATAGTGAAAAACTGCATTAGTTTTCAGGGCTGGCACCTTCCCTGTGGGAGAAGGAGCCGTAAGTTTGCCTTTTCAGAAAAAAGCTTCTGCTGAGAGCGAGCACCGTGACATGCTGAGTCTCTGGGAAAGCAGAGATCCCCAAAGCTGTTGTGCCTGTGGATAGGCTGCAGAGGGATAGTGAAAAACTGCATTAGTTTTCAGGGCTGGCACCTTCCCTGTGGGAGAAGGAGCCATAAGTTTGCCTTTTCAGAAAAAAGCTTCTGCCGAGAGCGAGCACCGTGACATGCTGAGTCTCTGGGAAAGCAGAGATCCCCAGTGCTGTTGTGCCTGTGGATAGGCTGCAGGAGGATAGTGAAGAGCTGCATTAGCTTTTAGGCCTGGCACCTTCCTTGTGGGAGAAGGAGCCGAAAGTTTTCTTTTTCAGAAAAAAGCTTCTGCCGAGAGCGAGCACCGTGACATGCTGAGTCTCTGGGAAAGCAGAGATCCCCAAAGCTGTTGTGCCTGTGGATAGGCTGCAGAGGGATAGTGAAAAACTGCATTAGTTTTCAGGGCTGGCACCTTCCCTGTGGGAGAAGGAGCCTTAAGTTTGCCTTTTCAGAAAAAAGCTTCTGCCGAGAGCGAGCACCGTGACATGCTGAGTCTCTGGGAAAGCAGAGATCCCCAAAGCTGTTGTGCCTGTGGATAGGCTGCAGAGGGATAGTGAAAAACTGCATTAGTTTTCAGGGCTGGCACCTTCCCTGTGGGAGAAGGAGCCGTAAGTTTGCCTTTTCAGAAAAAAGCTTCTGCCGAGAGCGAGCACCGTGACATGCTGAGTCTCTGGGAAAGCAGAGATCCCCAAAGCTGTTGTGCCTGTGCATAGGCTGCAGAGGGATAGTGAAAAACTGCATTAGTTTTCAGGGCTGGCACCTTCCCTGTGGGAGAAGGAGCCGTAAGTTTGCCTTTTCAGAAAAAAGCTTCTGCCGAGAGCGAGCACCGTGACATGCTGAGTCTCTGGGAAAGCAGAGATCCCCAAAGCTGTTGTGCCTGTGGATAGGCTGCAGAGGGATAGTGAAAAACTGCATTAGTTTTCAGGGCTGGCACCTTCCCTGTGGGAGAAGGAGCCGTAAGTTTGCCTTTTCAGAAAAAAGCTTCTGCCGAGAACGAGCACCGTGACATGCTGAGTCTCTGGGAAAGCAGAGATCCCCAAAGCTGTTGTGCCTGTGGATAGGCTGCAGAGGGATAGTGAAAAACTGCATTAGTTTTCAGGGCTGGCACCTTCCCTGTGGGAGAAGGAGCCATAAGTTTGCCTTTTCAGAAAAAAGCTTCTGCCGAGAACGAGCACCGTGACATGCTGAGTCTCTGGGAAAGCAGAGATCCCCAAAGCTGTTGTTCCTGTGGATAGGCTGCAGAGGGATAGTGAAAAACTGCATTAGTTTTCAGGGCTTGCACCTTCCCTGTGGGAGAAGGAGCCGTAAGTTTGCCTTTTCAGAAAAAAGCTTCTGCCGACAGCGAGCACCGTGACATGCTGAGTCTCTGGGAAAGCAGAGATCCCCACAGCTGTTGTGCCTGTGGATAGGCTGCAGAGGGATAGTGAAAAACTGCATTAGTTTTCAGGGCTGGCACCTTCCCTGTGGGAGAAGGAGCCGTAAGTTTGCCTTTTCAGAAAAAAGCTTCTGCTGAGAGCGAGCACCGTGACATGCTGAGTCTCTGGGAAAGCAGAGATCCCAAAAGCTGTTGTGCCTGTGGATAGGCTGCAGAGGGATAGTGAAAAACTGCATTAGTTTTCAGGGCTGGCACCTTCCCTGTGGGAGAAGGAGCCGCAAGTTTGCCTTTTCAGAAAAAAGCTTCTGCCGAGAGCGAGCACCGTGACATGCTGAGTCTCTGGGAAAGCAGAGATCCCAAAAGCTGTTGTGCCTGTGGATAGGCTGCAGAGGGATAGTGAAAAACTGCATTAGTTTTCAGGGCTGGCACCTTCCCTGTGGGAGAAGGAGCCGTAAGTTTGCCTTTTCAGAAAAAAGCTTCTGCCGAGAGCGAGCACCGTGACATGCTGAGTCTCTGGGAAAGCAGAGATCCCCAAAGCTGTTGTGCCTGTGGATAGGCTGCAGAGGGATAGTGAAAAACTGCATTAGTTTTCAGGGCTGGCACCTTCCCTGTGGGAGAAGGAGCCGTAAGTTTGCCTTTTCAGAAAAAAGCTTCTGCCGAGAGCGAGCACCGTGACATGCTGAGTCTCTGGGAAAGCAGAGATCCCAAAAGCTGTTGTGCCTGTGGATAGGCTGCAGAGGGATAGTGAAAATGCATTAGTTTTCAGGGCTGGCACCTTCCCTGTGGGAGAAGGAGCCGTAAGTTTGCCTTTTCAGAAAAAGGCTCTGGCGAGAGTGAGCACCGTGACATGCTGAGTCTCTGGGAAAGCAGAGATCCCCAAAGCTGTTGTGCCTGTGGATAGGCTGCAGAGGGATAGTGAAAAACTGCATTAGTTTTCAGGGCTGGCACCTTCCCTGTGGGAGAAGGAGCCGTAAGTTTGCCTTTTCAGAAAAAAGCTTCTGCCGAGAGCGAGCACCGTGACATGCTGAGTCTCTGGGAAAGCAGAGATCCCCAATGCTGTTGCGGCTAAAGATAGGCTGCAGGGGGATAGTGAAGACCAGCAAGATCTTTCAGGGCTGGCACCTTCCCTGTGGGAGAAGGAGCCGTAAGTTTGCCTTTTCAGAAAAAAGCTTCTGCCGAGAGCGAGCACCGTGACATGCTGAGTCTCTGGGAAAGCAGAGATCCCCAAAGCTGTTGTGCCTGTGGATAGGCTGCAGAGGGATAGTGAAAAACTGCATTAGTTTTCAGGGCTGGCACCTTCCCTGTGGGAGAAGGAGCCGTAAGTTTGCCTTTTCAGAAAAAAGCTTCTGCCGAGAGCGAGCACCGTGACATGCTGAGTCTCTGGGAAAGCAGAGATCCCCAAAGCTGTTGTGCCTGTGGATAGGCTGCAGGCGGATAGTGAAGACCTGCATTAGCTTTCAGTCTGGCAGCTTCCTTGTGGGAGAAGGAGCCAGACGTTTGCATTTTCAGAAAAAAAGATTCTGCCGAGAACGAGCACCGTGACATGCTGAGTCTCTGGGAAAGCAGAGATCCCAAAAGCTGTTGTGCCTGTGGATAGGCTGCAGAGGGATAGTGAAAAACTGCATTAGTTTTCAGGGCTGGCACCTTCCCTGTGGGAGAAGGAGCCGTAAGTTTGCCTTTTCAGAAAAAAGCTTCTGCCGAGAGCGAGCACCGTGACATGCTGAGTCTCTGGGAAAGCAGAGATCCCAAAAGCTGTTGTGCCTGTGGATAGGCTGCAGAGGGATAGTGAAAAACTGCATTAGTTTTCAGGGCTGGCACCTTCCCTGTGGGAGAAGGAGCCGTAAGTTTGCCTTTTCAGAAAAAAGCTTCTGCCGAGAACGAGCACCGTGACATGCTGAGTCTCTGGGAAAGCAGAGATCCCCAGTGCTGTTGTGCCTGTGGATAGGCTGCAGGAGGATAGTGAAGAGCTGCATTAGCTTTTAGGCCTGGCACCTTCCTTGTGGGAGAAGGAGCCGAAAGTTTTCTTTTTCAGAAAAAAGCTTCTGCCGAGAGCGAGCACCGTGACATGCTGAGTCTCTGGGAAAGCAGAGATCCCCAAAGCTGTTGTGCCTGTGGATAGGCTGCAGAGGGATAGTGAAAAACTGCATTAGTTTTCAGGGCTGGCACCTTCCCTGTGGGAGAAGGAGCCGTAAGTTTGCCTTTTCAGAAAAAAGCTTCTGCCGAGAGCGAGCACCGTGACATGCTGAGTCTCTGGGAAAGCAGAGATCCCCAAAGCTGTTGTGCCTGTGGATAGGCTGCAGAGGGATAGTGAAAAACTGCATTAGTTTTCAGGGCTGGCACCTTCCCTGTGGGAGAAGGAGCCGTAAGTTTGCCTTTTCAGAAAAAAGCTTCTGCCGAGAGCGAGCACCGTGACATGCTGAGTCTCTGGGAAAGCAGAGATCCCCAAAGCTGTTGTGCCTGTGGATAGGCTGCAGAGGGATAGTGAAAAACTGCATTAGTTTTCAGGGCTGGCACCTTCCCTGTGGGAGAAGGAGCCATAAGTTTGCCTTTTCAGAAAAAAGCTTCTGCCGAGAGCGAGCACCGTGACATGCTGAGTCTCTGGGAAAGCAGAGATCCCCAGTGCTGTTGTGCCTGTGGATAGGCTGCAGGAGGATAGTGAAGAGCTGCATTAGCTTTTAGGCCTGGCACCTTCCTTGTGGGAGAAGGAGCCGAAAGTTTTCTTTTTCAGAAAAAAGCTTCTGCCGAGAGCGAGCACCGTGACATGCTGAGTCTCTGGGAAAGCAGAGATCCCCAAAGCTGTTGTGCCTGTGGATAGGCTGCAGAGGGATAGTGAAAAACTGCATTAGTTTTCAGGGCTGGCACCTTCCCTGTGGGAGAAGGAGCCGTAAGTTTGCCTTTTCAGAAAAAAGCTTCTGCCGAGAGCGAGCACCGTGACATGCTGAGTCTCTGGGAAAGCAGAGATCCCCAAAGCTGTTGTGCCTGTGGATAGGCTGCAGAGGGATAGTGAAAAACTGCATTAGTTTTCAGGGCTGGCACCTTCCCTGTGGGAGAAGGAGCCGTAAGTTTGCCTTTTCAGAAAAAAGCTTCTGCCGAGAGCGAGCACCGTGACATGCTGAGTCTCTGGGAAAGCAGAGATCCCCAAAGCTGTTGTGCCTGTGGATAGGCTGCAGAGGGATAGTGAAAAACTGCATTAGTTTTCAGGGCTGGCACCTTCCCTGTGGGAGAAGGAGCCGTAAGTTTGCCTTTTCAGAAAAAAGCTTCTGCCGAGAGCGAGCACCGTGACATGCTGAGTCTCTGGGAAAGCAGAGATCCCCAAAGCTGTTGTGCCTGTGGATAGGCTGCAGAGGGATAGTGAAAAACTGCATTAGTTTTCAGGGCTGGCACCTTCCCTGTGGGAGAAGGAGCCGTAAGTTTGCCTTTTCAGAAAAAAGCTTCTGCTGAGAGCGAGCACCGTGACATGCTGAGTCTCTGGGAAAGCAGAGATCCCAAAAGCTGTTGTGCCTGTGGATAGGCTGCAGAGGGATAGTGAAAACCAGCAAGATCTTTCAGGGCTAGCACCTTCCTTGTGGGAGAAGGAGCCACACTTTTGCCTTATCAGAAAAAGCTTCTGCCGAGATCGAGCACCGTGACATGCTGAGTCTCTGGGAAAGCAGAGATCCCCAAAGCTGTTGTGCCTGTGGATAGGCTGCAGAGGGATAGTGAAAAACTGCATTAGTTTTCAGGGCTGGCACCTTCCCTGTGGGAGAAGGAGCCGTAAGTTTGCCTTTTCAGAAAAAAGCTTCTGCCGAGAGCGAGCACCGTGACATGCTGAGTCTCTGGGAAAGCAGAGATCCCAAAAGCTGTTGTGCCTGTGGATAGGCTGCATAGGGATAGTGAATACCAGCAAGATCTTTCAGGGCTAGCACCTTCCTTGTGGGAGAAGGAGCCACACTTTTGCCTTCTCAGAAAAAGCTTCTGCCGAGAACGAGCACCGTGACATGCTGAGTCTCTGGGAAAGCAGAGATCCCAAAAGCTGTTGTGCCTGTGGATAGGCTGCAGAGGGATAGTGAAAAACTGCATTAGTTTTCAGGGCTGGCACCTTCCCTGTGGGAGAAGGAGCCGTAAGTTTGCCTTTTCAGAAAAAAGCTTCTGCCGAGAGCGAGCACCGTGACATGCTGAGTCTCTGGGAAAGCAGAGATCCCAAAAGCTGTTGTGCCTGTGGATAGGCTGCAGAGGGATAGTGAATACCAGCAAGATCTTTCAGGGCTGGCACCTTCCTTGTGGGAGAAGGAGCCGTAAGTTTGCCTTTTCAGAAAAAGGCTCTGGCGAGAGTGAGCACCGTGAAATGGTGAGTCTTTGGGAAAGCAGAGATCCCCAAAGCTGTTGTGCCTGTGGATAGGCTGCAGAGGGATAGTGAAAAACTGCATTAGTTTTCAGGGCTGGCACCTTCCCTGTGGGAGAAGGAGCCGTAAGTTTGCCTTTTCAGAAAAAAGCTTCTGCCGAGAGCGAGCACCGTGACATGCTGAGTCTCTGGGAAAGCAGAGATCCCAAAAGCTGTTGTGCCTGTGGATAGGCTGCAGAGGGATAGTGAAAAACTGCATTAGTTTTCAGGGCTTGCACCTTCCCTGTGGGAGAAGGAGCCGTAAGTTTGCCTTTTCAGAAAAAAGCTTCTGCCGAGAGCGAGCACCGTGACATGCTGAGTCTCTGGGAAAGCAGAGATCCCCAAAGCTGTTGTGCCTGTGGATAGGCTGCAGAGGGATAGTGAAAAACTGCATTAGTTTTCAGGGCTGGCACCTTCCCTGTGGGAGAAGGAGCCGTAAGTTTGCCTTTTCAGAAAAAAGCTTCTGCCGAGAGCGAGCACCGTGACATGCTGAGTCTCTGGGAAAGCAGAGATCCCCAAAGCTGTTGTGCCTGTGGATAGGCTGCAGAGGGATAGTGAAAAACTGCATTAGTTTTCAGGGCTGGCACCTTCCCTGTGGGAGAAGGAGCCGCAAGTTTGCCTTTTCAGAAAAAAGCTTCTGCCGAGAGCGAGCACCGTGACATGCTGAGTCTCTGGGAAAGCAGAGATCCCCAAAGCTGTTGTGCCTGTGGATAGGCTGCAGAGGGATAGTGAAAAACTGCATTAGTTTTCAGGGCTGGCACCTTCCCTGTGGGAGAAGGAGCCGCAAGTTTGCCTTTTCAGAAAAAAGCTTCTGCCGAGAGCGAGCACCGTGACATGCTGAGTCTCTGGGAAAGCAGAGATCCCCAAAGCTGTTGTGCCTGTGGATAGGCTGCAGGCGGATAGTGAAGACCTGCATTAGCTTTCAGTCTGGCAGCTTCCTTGTGGGAGAAGGAACCAGACGTTTGCATTTTCAGAAAAAAAGCTTCTGCCGAGAGCGAGCACCGTGACATGCTGAGTCTCTGGGATAGCAGAGATCCCCAAAGCTGTTGTGCCTGTGGATAGGCTGCAGAGGGATAGTGAAAAACTGCATTAGTTTTCAGGGCTGGCACCTTCCCTGTGGGAGAAGGAGCCGTAAGTTTGCCTTTTCAGAAAAAAGCTTCTGCTGAGAGCGAGCACCGTGACATGCTGAGTCTCTGGGAAAGCAGAGATCCCAAAAGCTGTTGTGCCTGTGGATAGGCTGCAGAGGGATAGTGAAAAACTGCATTAGTTTTCAGGGCTGGCACCTTCCCTGAGGGAGAAGGAGCCGCAAGTTTGCCTTTTCAGAAAAAAGCTTCTGCCGAGAGCGAGCACCGTGACATGCTGAGTCTCTGGGAAAGCAGAGATCCCCAAAGCTGTTGTGCCTGTGGATAGGCTGCAGAGGGATAGTGAAAAACTGCATTAGTTTTCAGGGCTGGCACCTTCCCTGTGGGAGAAGGAGCCGTAAGTTTGCCTTTTCAGAAAAAAAGCTTCTGCCGAGAGCGAGCACCGTGACATGCTGAGTCTCTGGGAAAGCAGAGATCCCCAAAGCTGTTGTGCCTGTGCATAGGCTGCAGAGGGATAGTGAAAAACTGCATTAGTTTTCAGGGCTGGCACCTTCCCTGTGGGAGAAGGAGCCGTAAGTTTGCCTTTTCAGAAAAAAGCTTCTGCCGAGAGCGAGCACCGTGACATGCTGAGTCTCTGGGAAAGCAGAGATCCCCAAAGCTGTTGTGCCTGTGGATAGGCTGCAGAGGGATAGTGAAAAACTGCATTAGTTTTCAGGGCTGGCACCTTCCCTGTGGGAGAAGGAGCCGTAAGTTTGCCTTTTCAGAAAAAAGCTTCTGCCGAGAACGAGCACCGTGACATGCTGAGTCTCTGGGAAAGCAGAGATCCCCAAAGCTGTTGTGCCTGTGGATAGGCTGCAGAGGGATAGTGAAAAACTGCATTAGTTTTCAGGGCTGGCACCTTCCCTGTGGGAGAAGGAGCCATAAGTTTGCCTTTTCAGAAAAAAGCTTCTGCCGAGATCGAGCACCGTGACATGCTGAGTCTCTGGGAAAGCAGAGATCCCCAAAGCTGTTGTGCCTGTGGATAGGCTGCAGAGGGATAGTGAAAAACTGCATTAGTTTTCAGGGCTGGCACCTTCCCTGTGGGAGAAGGAGCCGTAAGTTTGCCTTTTCAGAAAAAAGCTTCTGCCGAGAGCGAGCACCGTGACATGCTGAGTCTCTGGGAAAGCAGAGATCCCCAAAGCTGTTGTGCCTGTGGATAGGCTGCAGAGGGATAGTGAAAAACTGCATTAGTTTTCAGGGCTGGCACCTTCCCTGTGGGAGAAGGAGCCGTAAGTTTGCCTTTTCAGAAAAAAGCTTCTGCTGAGAGCGAGCACCGTGACATGCTGAGTCTCTGGGAAAGCAGAGATCCCAAAAGCTGTTGTGCCTGTGGATAGGCTGCAGAGGGATAGTGAAAAACTGCATTAGTTTTCAGGGCTGGCACCTTCCCTGTGGGAGAAGGAGCCGCAAGTTTGCCTTTTCAGAAAAAAGCTTCTGCCGAGAGCGAGCACCGTGACATGCTGAGTCTCTGGGAAAGCAGAGATCCCAAAAGCTGTTGTGCCTGTGGATAGGCTGCAGAGGGATAGTGAAAAACTGCATTAGTTTTCAGGGCTGGCACCTTCCCTGTGGGAGAAGGAGCCGTAAGTTTGCCTTTTCAGAAAAAAGCTTCTGCCGAGAGCGAGCACCGTGACATGCTGAGTCTCTGGGAAAGCAGAGATCCCCAAAGCTGTTGTGCCTGTGGATAGGCTGCAGAGGGATAGTGAAAAACTGCATTAGTTTTCAGGGCTGGCACCTTCCCTGTGGGAGAAGGAGCCGTAAGTTTGCCTTTTCAGAAAAAAGCTTCTGCCGAGAGCGAGCACCGTGACATGCTGAGTCTCTGGGAAAGCAGAGATCCCAAAAGCTGTTGTGCCTGTGGATAGGCTGCAGAGGGATAGTGAAAAACTGATTAGTTTTCATGGCTGGCACCTTCCCTGTGGGAGAAGGAGCCGTAAGTTTGCCTTTTCAGAAAAAAGCTTCTGCCGAGAGCGAGCACCGTGACATGCTGAGTCTCTGGGAAAGCAGAGATCCCAAAAGCTGTTGTGCCTGTGGATAGGCTGCAGAGGGATAGTGAAAAACTGCATTAGTTTTCAGGGCTGGCACCTTCCCTGTGGGAGAAGGAGCCGTAAGTTTGCCTTTTCAGAAAAAAGCTTCTGCCGAGAGCGAGCACCGTGACATGCTGAGTCTCTGGGAAAGCAGAGATCCCCAAAGCTGTTGTGCCTGTGGATAGGCTGCAGAGGGATAGTGAAAAACTGCATTAGTTTTCAGGGCTGGCACCTTCCCTGTGGGAGAAGGAGCCGTAAGTTTGCCTTTTCAGAAAAAAGCTTCTGCCGAGAGCGAGCACCGTGACATGCTGAGTCTCTGGGAAAGCAGAGATCCCAAAAGCTGTTGTGCCTGTGGATAGGCTGCAGAGGGATAGTGAAAAACTGCATTAGTTTTCAGGGCTGGCACCTTCCCTGTGGGAGAAGGAGCCGTAAGTTTGCCTTTTCAGAAAAAAGCTTCTGCCGAGAGCGAGCATCGTGACATGCTGAGTCTCTGGGAAAGCAGAGATCCCCAAAGCTGTTGTGCCTGTGGATAGGCTGCATAGGGATAGTGAATACCAGCAAGATCTTTCAGGGCTAGCACCTTCCTTGTGGGAGAAGGAGCCACACTTTTGCCTTCTCAGAAAAAGCTTCTGCCGAGAACGAGCACCGTGACATGCTGAGTCTCTGGGAAAGCAGAGATCCCCAAAGCTGTTGTGCCTGTGGATAGGCTGCAGATGGATAGTGAATACCAGCAAGATCTTTCAGGGCTAGCACCTTCCTTGTGGGAGAAGGAGCCACACTTTTGCCTTCTCAGAAAAAGCTTCTGCCGAGAACGAGCACCGTGACATGCTGAGTCTCTGGGAAAGCAGAGATCCCAAAAGCTGTTGTGCCTGTGGATAGGCTGCAGAGGGATAGTGAAAAACTGCATTAGTTTTCAGGGCTGGCACCTTCCCTGTGGGAGAAGGAGCCGTAAGTTTGCCTTTTCAGAAAAAAGCTTCTGCCGAGAGCGAGCACCGTGACATGCTGAGTCTCTGGGAAAGCAGAGATCCCAAAAGCTGTTGTGCCTGTGGATAGGCTGCAGAGGGATAGTGAAAAACTGCATTAGTTTTCAGGGCTGGCACCTTCCCTGTGGGAGAAGGAGCCGTAAGTTTGCCTTTTCAGAAAAAAGCTTCTGCCGAGAGCGAGCACCGTGACATGCTGAGTCTCTGGGAAAGCAGAGATCCCCAAAGCTGTTGTGCCTGTGGATAGGCTGCAGAGGGATAGTGAAAAACTGCATTAGTTTTCAGGGCTGGCACCTTCCCTGTGGGAGAAGGAGCCATAAGTTTGCCTTTTCAGAAAAAAGCTTCTGCCGAGAGCGAGCACCGTGACATGCTGAGTCTCTGGGAAAGCAGAGATCCCCAGTGCTGTTGTGCCTGTGGATAGGCTGCAGGAGGATAGTGAAGAGCTGCATTAGCTTTTAGGCCTGGCACCTTCTTGTGGGAGAAGGAGCCGAAAGTTTTCTTTTTCAGAAAAAAGCTTCTGCCGAGAGCGAGCACCGTGACATGCTGAGTCTCTGGGAAAGCAGAGATCCCCAAAGCTGTTGTGCCTGTGGATAGGCTGCAGAGGGATAGTGAAAAACTGCATTAGTTTTCAGGGCTGGCACCTTCCCTGTGGGAGAAGGAGCCGTAAGTTTGCCTTTTCAGAAAAAAGCTTCTGCCGAGAGCGAGCACCGTGACATGCTGAGTCTCTGGGAAAGCAGAGATCCCAAAAGCTGTTGTGCCTGTGGATAGGCTGCAGAGGGATAGTGAAAAACTGCATTAGTTTTCAGGGCTGGCACCTTCCCTGTGGGAGAAGGAGCCGTAAGTTTGCCTTTTCAGAAAAAAGCTTCTGCCGAGAGCGAGCACCGTGACATGCTGAGTCTCTGGGAAAGCAGAGATCCCCAAAGCTGTTGTGCCTGTGGATAGGCTGCAGAGGGATAGTGAATACCAGCAAGATCTTTCAGGGCTAGCACCTTCCTTGTGGGAGAAGGAGCCACACTTTTGCCTTATCAGAAAAAGCTTCTGCCGAGAACGAGCACCGTGACATGCTGAGTCTCTGGGAAAGCAGAGATCCCAAAAGCTGTTGTGCCTGTGGATAGGCTGCAGAGGGATAGTGAAAAACTGCATTAGTTTTCAGGGCTGGCACCTTCCCTGTGGGAGAAGGAGCCGTAAGTTTGCCTTTTCAGAAAAAAGCTTCTGCCGAGAGCGAGCACCGTGACATGCTGAGTCTCTGGGAAAGCAGAGATCCCAAAAGCTGTTGTGCCTGTGGATAGGCTGCAGAGGGATAGTGAATACCAGCAAGATCTTTCAGGGCTAGCACCTTCCTTGTGGGAGAAGGAGCCACACTTTTGCCTTCTCAGAAAAAGCTTCTGCCGAGAACGAGCACCGTGACATGCTGAGTCTCTGGGAAAGCAGAGATCCCAAAAGCTGTTGTGCCTGTGGATAGGCTGCAGAGGGATAGTGAAAAACTGCATTAGTTTTCAGGGCTGGCACCTTCCCTGTGGGAGAAGGAGCCGTAAGTTTGCCTTTTCAGAAAAAAGCTTCTGCCGAGAGCGAGCACCGTGACATGCTGAGTCTCTGGGAAAGCAGAGATCCCCAAAGCTGTTGTGCCTGTGGATAGGCTGCAGAGGGATAGTGAATACCAGCAAGATCTTTCAGGGCTGGCACCTTCCTTGTGGGAGAAGGAGCCGTAAGTTTGCCTTTTCAGAAAAAGGCTCTGGCGAGAGTGAGCACCGTGAAATGGTGAGTCTCTGGGAAAGCAGAGATCCCCAAAGCTGTTGTGCCTGTGGATAGGCTGCAGAGGGATAGTGAAAAACTGCATTAGTTTTCAGGGCTGGCACCTTCCCTGTGGGAGAAGGAGCCGTAAGTTTGCCTTTTCAGAAAAAAGCTTCTGCCGAGAGCGAGCACCGTGACATGCTGAGTCTCTGGGAAAGCAGAGATCCCCAAAGCTGTTGTGCCTGTGGATAGGCTGCAGAGGGATAGTGAAAAACTGCATTAGTTTTCAGGGCTTGCACCTTCCCTGTGGGAGAAGGAGCCGTAAGTTTGCCTTTTCAGAAAAAAGCTTCTGCCGAGAGCGAGCACCGTGACATGCTGAGTCTCTGGGAAAGCAGAGATCCCCAAAGCTGTTGTGCCTGTGGATAGGCTGCAGAGGGATAGTGAAAAACTGCATTAGTTTTCAGGGCTGGCACCTTCCCTGTGGGAGAAGGAGCCGTAAGTTTGCCTTTTCAGAAAAAAGCTTCTGCCGAGAGCGAGCACCGTGACATGCTGAGTCTCTGGGAAAGCAGAGATCCCAAAAGCTGTTGTGCCTGTGGATAGGCTGCAGAGGGATAGTGAAAAACTGCATTAGTTTTCAGGGCTGGCACCTTCCCTGTGGGAGAAGGAGCCGCAAGTTTGCCTTTTCAGAAAAAAGCTTCTGCCGAGAGCGAGCACCGTGACATGCTGAGTCTCTGGGAAAGCAGAGATCCCCAAAGCTGTTGTGCCTGTGGATAGGCTGCAGAGGGATAGTGAAAAACTGCATTAGTTTTCAGGGCTGGCACCTTCCCTGTGGGAGAAGGAGCCGCAAGTTTGCCTTTTCAGAAAAAAGCTTCTGCTGAGAGCGAGCACCGTGACATGCTGAGTCTCTGGGAAAGCAGAGATCCCCAAAGCTGTTGTGCCTGTGGATAGGCTGCAGGCGGATAGTGAAGACCTGCATTAGCTTTCAGTCTGGCAGCTTCCTTGTGGGAGAAGGAACCAGACGTTTGCATTTTCAGAAAAAAAGATTCTGCCGAGAACGAGCACCGTGACATGCTGAGTCTCTGGGATAGCAGAGATCCCCAAAGCTGTTGTGCCTGTGGATAGGCTGCAGAGGGATAGTGAAAAACTGCATTAGTTTTCAGGGCTGGCACCTTCCCTGTGGGAGAAGGAGCCGTAAGTTTGCCTTTTCAGAAAAAAGCTTCTGCTGAGAGCGAGCACCGTGACATGCTGAGTCTCTGGGAAAGCAGAGATCCCAAAAGCTGTTGTGCCTGTGGATAGGCTGCAGAGGGATAGTGAAAAACTGCATTAGTTTTCAGGGCTGGCACCTTCCCTGAGGGAGAAGGAGCCGCAAGTTTGCCTTTTCAGAAAAAAGCTTCTGCCGAGAGCGAGCACCGTGACATGCTGAGTCTCTGGGAAAGCAGAGATCCCCAAAGCTGTTGTGCCTGTGGATAGGCTGCAGAGGGATAGTGAAAAACTGCATTAGTTTTCAGGGCTGGCACCTTCCCTGTGGGAGAAGGAGCCGTAAGTTTGCCTTTTCAGAAAAAAGCTTCTGCCGAGAGCGAGCACCGTGACATGCTGAGTCTCTGGGAAAGCAGAGATCCCCAAAGCTGTTGTGCCTGTGCATAGGCTGCAGAGGGATAGTGAAAAACTGCATTAGTTTTCAGGGCTGGCACCTTCCCTGTGGGAGAAGGAGCCGTAAGTTTGCCTTTTCAGAAAAAAGCTTCTGCCGAGAGCGAGCACCGTGACATGCTGAGTCTCTGGGAAAGCAGAGATCCCCAAAGCTGTTGTGCCTGTGGATAGGCTGCAGAGGGATAGTGAAAAACTGCATTAGTTTTCAGGGCTGGCACCTTCCCTGTGGGAGAAGGAGCCGTAAGTTTGCCTTTTCAGAAAAAAGCTTCTGCCGAGAGCGAGCACCGTGACATGCCGAGTCTCTGGGAAAGCAGAGATCCCCAAAGCTGTTGTGCCTGTGGATAGGCTGCAGAGGGATAGTGAAAAACTGCATTAGTTTTCAGGGCTGGCACCTTCCCTGTGGGAGAAGGAGCCGTAAGTTTGCCTTTTCAGAAAAAAGCTTCTGCCGAGAGCGAGCACCGTGACATGCTGAGTCTCTGGGAAAGCAGAGATCCCCAAAGCTGTTGTGCCTGTGGATAGGCTGCAGAGGGATAGTGAATACCAGCAAGATCTTTCAGGGCTGGCACCTTCCTTGTGGGAGAAGGAGCCGTAAGTTTGCCTTTTCAGAAAAAGGCTCTGGCGAGAGTGAGCACCGTGAAATGGTGAGTCTCTGGGAAAGCAGAGATCCCCAAAGCTGTTGTGCCTGTGGATAGGCTGCAGAGGGATAGTGAAAAACTGCATTAGTTTTCAGGGCTGGCACCTTCCCTGTGGGAGAAGGAGCCGTAAGTTTGCCTTTTCAGAAAAAAGCTTCTGCCGAGAGCGAGCACCGTGACATGCTGAGTCTCTGGGAAAGCAGAGATCCCCAAAGCTGTTGTGCCTGTGGATAGGCTGCAGAGGGATAGTGAAAAACTGCATTAGTTTTCAGGGCTGGCACCTTCCCTGTGGGAGAAGGAGCCGTAAGTTTGCCTTTTCAGAAAAAAGCTTCTGCCGAGAGCGAGCACCGTGACATGCTGAGTCTCTGGGAAAGCAGAGATCCCCAAAGCTGTTGTGCCTGTGGATAGGCTGCAGAGGGATAGTGAAAAACTGCATTAGTTTTCAGGGCTTGCACCTTCCCTGTGGGAGAAGGAGCCGTAAGTTTGCCTTTTCAGAAAAAAGCTTCTGCCGAGAGCGAGCACCGTGACATGCTGAGTCTCTGGGAAAGCAGAGATCCCCAAAGCTGTTGTGCCTGTGGATAGGCTGCAGAGGGATAGTGAAAAACTGCATTAGTTTTCAGGGCTGGCACCTTCCCTGTGGGAGAAGGAGCCGTAAGTTTGCCTTTTCAGAAAAAAGCTTCTGCCGAGAGCGAGCACCGTGACATGCTGAGTCTCTGGGAAAGCAGAGATCCCAAAAGCTGTTGTGCCTGTGGATAGGCTGCAGAGGGATAGTGAAAAACTGCATTAGTTTTCAGGGCTGGCACCTTCCCTGTGGGAGAAGGAGCCGCAAGTTTGCCTTTTCAGAAAAAAGCTTCTGCCGAGAGCGAGCACCGTGACATGCTGAGTCTCTGGGAAAGCAGAGATCCCCAAAGCTGTTGTGCCTGTGGATAGGCTGCAGAGGGATAGTGAAAAACTGCATTAGTTTTCAGGGCTGGCACCTTCCCTGTGGGAGAAGGAGCCGCAAGTTTGCCTTTTCAGAAAAAAGCTTCTGCCGAGAGCGAGCACCGTGACATGCTGAGTCTCTGGGAAAGCAGAGATCCCCAAAGCTGTTGTGCCTGTGGATAGGCTGCAGGCGGATAGTGAAGACCTGCATTAGCTTTCAGTCTGGCAGCTTCCTTGTGGGAGAAGGAACCAGACGTTTGCATTTTCAGAAAAAAAGATTCTGCCGAGAACGAGCACCGTGACATGCTGAGTCTCTGGGATAGCAGAGATCCCCAAAGCTGTTGTGCCTGTGGATAGGCTGCAGAGGGATAGTGAAAAACTGCATTAGTTTTCAGGGCTGGCACCTTCCCTGTGGGAGAAGGAGCCGTAAGTTTGCCTTTTCAGAAAAAAGCTTCTGCCGAGAACGAGCACCGTGACATGCTGAGTCTCTGGGAAAGCAGAGATCCCCAAAGCTGTTGTGCCTGTGGATAGGCTGCAGAGGGATAGTGAAAAACTGCATTAGTTTTCAGGGCTGGCACCTTCCCTGTGGGAGAAGGAGCCATAAGTTTGCCTTTTCAGAAAAAAGCTTCTGCCGAGATCGAGCACCGTGACATGCTGAGTCTCTGGGAAAGCAGAGATCCCCAAAGCTGTTGTGCCTGTGGATAGGCTGCAGAGGGATAGTGAAAAACTGCATTAGTTTTCAGGGCTTGCACCTTCCCTGTGGGAGAAGGAGCCGTAAGTTTGCCTTTTCAGAAAAAAGCTTCTGCCGAGAGCGAGCACCGTGACATGCTGAGTCTCTGGGAAAGCAGAGATCCCCAAAGCTGTTGTGCCTGTGGATAGGCTGCAGAGGGATAGTGAAAAACTGCATTAGTTTTCAGGGCTGGCACCTTCCCTGTGGGAGAAGGAGCCGTAAGTTTGCCTTTTCAGAAAAAAGCTTCTGCTGAGAGCGAGCACCGTGACATGCTGAGTCTCTGGGAAAGCAGAGATCCCCAAAGCTGTTGTGCCTGTGGATAGGCTGCAGAGGGATAGTGAAAAACTGCATTAGTTTTCAGGGCTGGCACCTTCCCTGTGGGAGAAGGAGCCGTAAGTTTGCCTTTTCAGAAAAAAGCTTCTGCCGAGAGCGAGCACCGTGACATGCTGAGTCTCTGGGAAAGCAGAGATCCCAAAAGCTGTTGTGCCTGTGGATAGGCTGCAGAGGGATAGTGAAAAACTGATTAGTTTTCAGGGCTGGCACCTTCCCTGTGGGAGAAGGAGCCGTAAGTTTGCCTTTTCAGAAAAAAGCTTCTGCTGAGAGCGAGCACCGTGACATGCTGAGTCTCTGGGAAAGCAGAGATCCCAAAAGCTGTTGTGCCTGTGGATAGGCTGCAGAGGGATAGTGAAAAACTGCATTAGTTTTCAGGGCTGGCACCTTCCCTGTGGGAGAAGGAGCCGTAAGTTTGCCT
Source organism: Astur gentilis (assembly GCF_929443795.1). NCBI lineage: Eukaryota > Metazoa > Chordata > Aves > Accipitriformes > Accipitridae > Astur > Astur gentilis. The sequence continues at coordinate 29,665 of NW_026060900.1, read as the reverse complement.
TTTCAGAAAAAAGCTTCTGCCGAGAGCGAGCACCGTGACATGCTGAGTCTCTGGGAAAGCAGAGATCCCCAAAGCTGTTGTGCCTGTGGATAGGCTGCAGAGGGATAGTGAAAAACTGCATTAGTTTTCAGGGCTGGCACCTTCCCTGTGGGAGAAGGAGCCGTAAGTTTGCCTTTTCAGAAAAAAGCTTCTGCCGAGAGCGAGCACCGTGACATGCTGAGTCTCTGGGAAAGCAGAGATCCCAAAAGCTGTTGTGCCTGTGGATAGGCTGCAGAGGGATAGTGAAAAACTGCATTAGTTTTCAGGGCTGGCACCTTCCCTGTGGGAGAAGGAGCCGTAAGTTTGCCTTTTCAGAAAAAAGCTTCTGCCGAGAGCGAGCATCGTGACATGCTGAGTCTCTGGGAAAGCAGAGATCCCAAAAGCTGTTGTGCCTGTGGATAGGCTGCAGAGGGATAGTGAAAAACTGCATTAGTTTTCAGGGCTGGCACCTTCCCTGTGGGAGAAGGAGCCGTAAGTTTGCCTTTTCAGAAAAAAGCTTCTGCCGAGAACGAGCACCGTGACATGCTGAGTCTCTGGGAAAGCAGAGATCCCCAAAGCTGTTGTGCCTGTGGATAGGCTGCAGAGGGATAGTGAATACCAGCAAGATCTTTCAGGGCTAGCACCTTCCTTGTGGGAGAAGGAGCCACACTTTTGCCTTCTCAGAAAAAGCTTCTGCCGAGAACGAGCACCGTGACATGCTGAGTCTCTGGGAAAGCAGAGATCCCCAAAGCTGTTGTGCCTGTGGATAGGCTGCAGAGGGATAGTGAATACCAGCAAGATCTTTCAGGGCTAGCACCTTCCTTGTGGGAGAAGGAGCCACACTTTTGCCTTCTCAGAAAAAGCTTCTGCCGAGAACGAGCACCGTGACATGCTGAGTCTCTGGGAAAGCAGAGATCCCCAAAGCTGTTGTGCCTGTGGATAGGCTGCAGAGGGATAGTGAATACCAGCAAGATCTTTCAGGGCTAGCACCTTCCTTGTGGGAGAAGGAGCCACACTTTTGCCTTCTCAGAAAAAGCTTCTGCCGAGAACGAGCACCGTGACATGCTGAGTCTCTGGGAAAGCAGAGATCCCAAAAGCTGTTGTGCCTGTGGATAGGCTGCAGAGGGATAGTGAAAAACTGCATTAGTTTTCAGGGCTGGCACCTTCCCTGTGGGAGAAGGAGCCGTAAGTTTGCCTTTTCAGAAAAAAGCTTCTGCCGAGAGCGAGCACCGTGACATGCTGAGTCTCTGGGAAAGCAGAGATCCCCAAAGCTGTTGTGCCTGTGGATAGGCTGCAGAGGGATAGTGAAAAACTGCATTAGTTTTCAGGGCTGGCACCTTCCCTGTGGGAGAAGGAGCCGTAAGTTTGCCTTTTCAGAAAAAAGCTTCTGCCGAGAGCGAGCACCGTGACATGCTGAGTCTCTGGGAAAGCAGAGATCCCCAAAGCTGTTGTGCCTGTGGATAGGCTGCAGAGGGATAGTGAAAAACTGCATTAGTTTTCAGGGCTGGCACCTTCCCTGTGGGAGAAGGAGCCGTAAGTTTGCCTTTTCAGAAAAAAGCTTCTGCCGAGAGCGAGCACCGTGACATGCTGAGTCTCTGGGAAAGCAGAGATCCCAAAAGCTGTTGTGCCTGTGGATAGGCTGCAGAGGGATAGTGAAAAACTGCATTAGTTTTCAGGGCTGGCACCTTCCCTGTGGGAGAAGGAGCCGTAAGTTTGCCTTTTCAGAAAAAAGCTTCTGCCGAGAGCGAGCATCGTGACATGCTGAGTCTCTGGGAAAGCAGAGATCCCCAAAGCTGTTGTGCCTGTGGATAGGCTGCATAGGGATAGTGAATACCAGCAAGATCTTTCAGGGCTAGCACCTTCCTTGTGGGAGAAGGAGCCACACTTTTGCCTTCTCAGAAAAAGCTTCTGCCGAGAACGAGCACCGTGACATGCTGAGTCTCTGGGAAAGCAGAGATCCCCAAAGCTGTTGTGCCTGTGGATAGGCTGCAGAGGGATAGTGAATACCAGCAAGATCTTTCAGGGCTAGCACCTTCCTTGTGGGAGAAGGAGCCACACTTTTGCCTTCTCAGAAAAAGCTTCTGCCGAGAACGAGCACCGTGACATGCTGAGTCTCTGGGAAAGCAGAGATCCCAAAAGCTGTTGTGCCTGTGGATAGGCTGCAGAGGGATAGTGAAAAACTGCATTAGTTTTCAGGGCTGGCACCTTCCCTGTGGGAGAAGGAGCCGTAAGTTTGCCTTTTCAGAAAAAAGCTTCTGCCGAGAGCGAGCACCGTGACATGCTGAGTCTCTGGGAAAGCAGAGATCCCAAAAGCTGTTGTGCCTGTGGATAGGCTGCAGAGGGATAGTGAAAAACTGCATTAGTTTTCAGGGCTGGCACCTTCCCTGTGGGAGAAGGAGCCGTAAGTTTGCCTTTTCAGAAAAAAGCTTCTGCCGAGAGCGAGCACCGTGACATGCTGAGTCTCTGGGAAAGCAGAGATCCCCAAAGCTGTTGTGCCTGTGGATAGGCTGCAGAGGGATAGTGAAAAACTGCATTAGTTTTCAGGGCTGGCACCTTCCCTGTGGGAGAAGGAGCCATAAGTTTGCCTTTTCAGAAAAAAGCTTATGCCGAGAGCGAGCACCGTGACATGCTGAGTCTCTGGGAAAGCAGAGATCCCCAGTGCTGTTGTGCCTGTGGATAGGCTGCAGGAGGATAGTGAAGAGCTGCATTAGCTTTTAGGCCTGGCACCTTCTTGTGGGAGAAGGAGCCGAAAGTTTTCTTTTTCAGAAAAAAGCTTCTGCCGAGAGCGAGCACCGTGACATGCTGAGTCTCTGGGAAAGCAGAGATCCCCAAAGCTGTTGTGCCTGTGGATAGGCTGCAGAGGGATAGTGAAAAACTGCATTAGTTTTCAGGGCTGGCACCTTCCCTGTGGGAGAAGGAGCCGTAAGTTTGCCTTTTCAGAAAAAAGCTTCTGCCGAGAGCGAGCACCGTGACATGCTGAGTCTCTGGGAAAGCAGAGATCCCAAAAGCTGTTGTGCCTGTGGATAGGCTGCAGAGGGATAGTGAAAAACTGCATTAGTTTTCAGGGCTGGCACCTTCCCTGTGGGAGAAGGAGCCGTAAGTTTGCCTTTTCAGAAAAAAGCTTCTGCCGAGAGCGAGCACCGTGACATGCTGAGTCTCTGGGAAAGCAGAGATCCCCAAAGCTGTTGTGCCTGTGGATAGGCTGCAGAGGGATAGTGAATACCAGCAAGATCTTTCAGGGCTAGCACCTTCCTTGTGGGAGAAGGAGCCACACTTTTGCCTTATCAGAAAAAGCTTCTGCCGAGAACGAGCACCGTGACATGCTGAGTCTCTGGGAAAGCAGAGATCCCAAAAGCTGTTGTGCCTGTGGATAGGCTGCAGAGGGATAGTGAAAAACTGCATTAGTTTTCAGGGCTGGCACCTTCCCTGTGGGAGAAGGAGCCGTAAGTTTGCCTTTTCAGAAAAAAGCTTCTGCCGAGAGCGAGCACCGTGACATGCTGAGTCTCTGGGAAAGCAGAGATCCCAAAAGCTGTTGTGCCTGTGGATAGGCTGCAGAGGGATAGTGAATACCAGCAAGATCTTTCAGGGCTAGCACCTTCCTTGTGGGAGAAGGAGCCACACTTTTGCCTTCTCAGAAAAAGCTTCTGCCGAGAACGAGCACCGTGACATGCTGAGTCTCTGGGAAAGCAGAGATCCCAAAAGCTGTTGTGCCTGTGGATAGGCTGCAGAGGGATAGTGAAAAACTGCATTAGTTTTCAGGGCTGGCACCTTCCCTGTGGGAGAAGGAGCCGTAAGTTTGCCTTTTCAGAAAAAAGCTTCTGCCGAGAGCGAGCACCGTGACATGCTGAGTCTCTGGGAAAGCAGAGATCCCCAAAGCTGTTGTGCCTGTGGATAGGCTGCAGAGGGATAGTGAATACCAGCAAGATCTTTCAGGGCTGGCACCTTCCTTGTGGGAGAAGGAGCCGTAAGTTTGCCTTTTCAGAAAAAGGCTCTGGCGAGAGTGAGCACCGTGAAATGGTGAGTCTCTGGGAAAGCAGAGATCCCCAAAGCTGTTGTGCCTGTGGATAGGCTGCAGAGGGATAGTGAAAAACTGCATTAGTTTTCAGGGCTGGCACCTTCCCTGTGGGAGAAGGAGCCGTAAGTTTGCCTTTTCAGAAAAAAGCTTCTGCCGAGAGCGAGCACCGTGACATGCTGAGTCTCTGGGAAAGCAGAGATCCCCAAAGCTGTTGTGCCTGTGGATAGGCTGCAGAGGGATAGTGAATAACTGCATTATTTTTCAGGGCTTGCACCTTCCCTGTGGGAGAAGGAGCCGTAAGTTTGCCTTTTCAGAAAAAAGCTTCTGCCGAGAGCGAGCACCGTGACATGCTGAGTCTCTGGGAAAGCAGAGATCCCCAAAGCTGTTGTGCCTGTGGATAGGCTGCAGAGGGATAGTGAAAAACTGCATTAGTTTTCAGGGCTGGCACCTTCCCTGTGGGAGAAGGAGCCGTAAGTTTGCCTTTTCAGAAAAAAGCTTCTGCCGAGAGCGAGCACCGTGACATGCTGAGTCTCTGGGAAAGCAGAGATCCCAAAAGCTGTTGTGCCTGTGGATAGGCTGCAGAGGGATAGTGAAAAACTGCATTAGTTTTCAGGGCTGGCACCTTCCCTGTGGGAGAAGGAGCCGCAAGTTTGCCTTTTCAGAAAAAAGCTTCTGCCGAGAGCGAGCACCGTGACATGCTGAGTCTCTGGGAAAGCAGAGATCCCAAAAGCTGTTGTGCCTGTGGATAGGCTGCAGAGGGATAGTGAAAAACTGCATTAGTTTTCAGGGCTGGCACCTTCCCTGTGGGAGAAGGAGCCGCAAGTTTGCCTTTTCAGAAAAAAGCTTCTGCCGAGAGCGAGCACCGTGACATGCTGAGTCTCTGGGAAAGCAGAGATCCCCAAAGCTGTTGTGCCTGTGGATAGGCTGCAGGCGGATAGTGAAGACCTGCATTAGCTTTCAGTCTGGCAGCTTCCTTGTGGGAGAAGGAACCAGACGTTTGCATTTTCAGAAAAAAAGATTCTGCCGAGAACGAGCACCGTGACATGCTGAGTCTCTGGGATAGCAGAGATCCCCAAAGCTGTTGTGCCTGTGGATAGGCTGCAGAGGGATAGTGAAAAACTGCATTAGTTTTCAGGGCTGGCACCTTCCCTGTGGGAGAAGGAGCCGTAAGTTTGCCTTTTCAGAAAAAAGCTTCTGCTGAGAGCGAGCACCGTGACATGCTGAGTCTCTGGGAAAGCAGAGATCCCAAAAGCTGTTGTGCCTGTGGATAGGCTGCAGAGGGATAGTGAAAAACTGCATTAGTTTTCAGGGCTGGCACCTTCCCTGAGGGAGAAGGAGCCGCAAGTTTGCCTTTTCAGAAAAAAGCTTCTGCCGAGAGCGAGCACCGTGACATGCTGAGTCTCTGGGAAAGCAGAGATCCCCAAAGCTGTTGTGCCTGTGGATAGGCTGCAGAGGGATAGTGAAAAACTGCATTAGTTTTCAGGGCTGGCACCTTCCCTGTGGGAGAAGGAGCCGTAAGTTTGCCTTTTCAGAAAAAAGCTTCTGCCGAGAGCGAGCACCGTGACATGCTGAGTCTCTGGGAAAGCAGAGATCCCCAAAGCTGTTGTGCCTGTGCATAGGCTGCAGAGGGATAGTGAAAAACTGCATTAGTTTTCAGGGCTGGCACCTTCCCTGTGGGAGAAGGAGCCGTAAGTTTGCCTTTTCAGAAAAAAGCTTCTGCCGAGAGCGAGCACCGTGACATGCTGAGTCTCTGGGAAAGCAGAGATCCCCAAAGCTGTTGTGCCTGTGGATAGGCTGCAGAGGGATAGTGAAAAACTGCATTAGTTTTCAGGGCTGGCACCTTCCCTGTGGGAGAAGGAGCCGTAAGTTTGCCTTTTCAGAAAAAAGCTTCTGCCGAGAGCGAGCACCGTGACATGCCGAGTCTCTGGGAAAGCAGAGATCCCCAAAGCTGTTGTGCCTGTGGATAGGCTGCAGAGGGATAGTGAAAAACTGCATTAGTTTTCAGGGCTGGCACCTTCCCTGTGGGAGAAGGAGCCGTAAGTTTGCCTTTTCAGAAAAAAGCTTCTGCCGAGAGCGAGCACCGTGACATGCTGAGTCTCTGGGAAAGCAGAGATCCCCAAAGCTGTTGTGCCTGTGGATAGGCTGCAGAGGGATAGTGAATACCAGCAAGATCTTTCAGGGCTGGCACCTTCCTTGTGGGAGAAGGAGCCGTAAGTTTGCCTTTTCAGAAAAAGGCTCTGGCGAGAGCGAGCACCGTGACATGCTGAGTCTCTGGGAAAGCAGAGATCCCCAAAGCTGTTGTGCCTGTGGATAGGCTGCAGAGGGATAGTGAAAAACTGCATTAGTTTTCAGGGCTGGCACCTTCCCTGTGGGAGAAGGAGCCGTAAGTTTGCCTTTTCAGAAAAAAGCTTCTGCCGAGAGCGAGCACCGTGACATGCTGAGTCTCTGGGAAAGCAGAGATCCCCAAAGCTGTTGTGCCTGTGGATAGGCTGCAGAGGGATAGTGAAAAACTGCATTAGTTTTCAGGGCTGGCACCTTCCCTGTGGGAGAAGGAGCCGTAAGTTTGCCTTTTCAGAAAAAAGCTTCTGCCGAGAGCGAGCACCGTGACATGCTGAGTCTCTGGGAAAGCAGAGATCCCCAAAGCTGTTGTGCCTGTGGATAGGCTGCAGAGGGATAGTGAAAAACTGCATTAGTTTTCAGGGCTTGCAGCTTCCCTGTGGGAGAAGGAGCCGTAAGTTTGCCTTTTCAGAAAAAAGCTTCTGCCGAGAGCGAGCACCGTGACATGCTGAGTCTCTGGGAAAGCAGAGATCCCCAAAGCTGTTGTGCCTGTGGATAGGCTGCAGAGGGATAGTGAAAAACTGCATTAGTTTTCAGGGCTGGCACCTTCCCTGTGGGAGAAGGAGCCGTAAGTTTGCCTTTTCAGAAAAAAGCTTCTGCCGAGAGCGAGCACCGTGACATGCTGAGTCTCTGGGAAAGCAGAGATCCCAAAAGCTGTTGTGCCTGTGGATAGGCTGCAGAGGGATAGTGAAAAACTGCATTAGTTTTCAGGGCTGGCACCTTCCCTGTGGGAGAAGGAGCCGCAAGTTTGCCTTTTCAGAAAAAAGCTTCTGCCGAGAGCGAGCACCGTGACATGCTGAGTCTCTGGGAAAGCAGAGATCCCCAAAGCTGTTGTGCCTGTGGATAGGCTGCAGAGGGATAGTGAAAAACTGCATTAGTTTTCAGGGCTGGCACCTTCCCTGTGGGAGAAGGAGCCGCAAGTTTGCCTTTTCAGAAAAAAGCTTCTGCCGAGAGCGAGCACCGTGACATGCTGAGTCTCTGGGAAAGCAGAGATCCCCAAAGCTGTTGTGCCTGTGGATAGGCTGCAGGCGGATAGTGAAGACCTGCATTAGCTTTCAGTCTGGCAGCTTCCTTGTGGGAGAAGGAACCAGACGTTTGCATTTTCAGAAAAAAAGATTCTGCCGAGAACGAGCACCGTGACATGCTGAGTCTCTGGGATAGCAGAGATCCCCAAAGCTGTTGTGCCTGTGGATAGGCTGCAGAGGGATAGTGAAAAACTGCATTAGTTTTCAGGGCTGGCACCTTCCCTGTGGGAGAAGGAGCCGTAAGTTTGCCTTTTCAGAAAAAAGCTTCTGCTGAGAGCGAGCACCGTGACATGCTGAGTCTCTGGGAAAGCAGAGATCCCAAAAGCTGTTGTGCCTGTGGATAGGCTGCAGAGGGATAGTGAAAAACTGCATTAGTTTTCAGGGCTGGCACCTTCCCTGAGGGAGAAGGAGCCGCAAGTTTGCCTTTTCAGAAAAAAGCTTCTGCCGAGAGCGAGCACCGTGACATGCTGAGTCTCTGGGAAAGCAGAGATCCCCAAAGCTGTTGTGCCTGTGGATAGGCTGCAGAGGGATAGTGAAAAACTGCATTAGTTTTCAGGGCTGGCACCTTCCCTGTGGGAGAAGGAGCCGTAAGTTTGCCTTTTCAGAAAAAAGCTTCTGCCGAGAGCGAGCACCGTGACATGCTGAGTCTCTGGGAAAGCAGAGATCCCCAAAGCTGTTGTGCCTGTGCATAGGCTGCAGAGGGATAGTGAAAAACTGCATTAGTTTTCAGGGCTGGCACCTTCCCTGTGGGAGAAGGAGCCGTAAGTTTGCCTTTTCAGAAAAAAGCTTCTGCCGAGAGCGAGCACCGTGACATGCTGAGTCTCTGGGAAAGCAGAGATCCCCAAAGCTGTTGTGCCTGTGGATAGGCTGCAGAGGGATAGTGAAAAACTGCATTAGTTTTCAGGGCTGGCACCTTCCCTGTGGGAGAAGGAGCCGTAAGTTTGCCTTTTCAGAAAAAAGCTTCTGCCGAGAGCGAGCACCGTGACATGCTGAGTCTCTGGGAAAGCAGAGATCCCCAAAGCTGTTGTGCCTGTGGATAGGCTGCAGAGGGATAGTGAATACCAGCAAGATCTTTCAGGGCTAGCACCTTCCTTGTGGGAGAAGGAGCCAGACGTTTGCCTTATCAGAAAAAGCTTCTGCCGAGAACGAGCACCGTGACATGCTGAGTCTCTGGGAAAGCAGAGATCCCCAGTGCTGTTGCGGCTAAAGATAGGCTGCAGAGGGATAGTGAAGACCAGCAAGATCTTTCAGGGCTGGCACCTTCCTTGTGGGAGAAGGAGCCGTAAGTTTGCCTTTTCAGAAAAAGGCTCTGGCGAGAGTGAGCACCGTGACATGCTGAGTCTCTGGGAAAGCAGAGATCCCCAGTGCTGTTGTGCCTGTGGATAGGCTGCAGGAGGATAGTGAAGAGCTGCATTAGCTTTCAGGCCTGGCACCTTCCTTGTGGGAGAAGGAGCCGAAAGTTTTCTTTTTCAGAAAAAAGCTTCTGCCGAGAGCGAGCACCGTGACATGCTGAGTCTCTGGGAAAGCAGAGATCCCCAAAGCTGTTGTGCCTGTGGATAGGCTGCAGAGGGATAGTGAAAAACTGCATTAGTTTTCAGGGCTGGCACCTTCCCTGTGGGAGAAGGAGCCGTAAGTTTGCCTTTTCAGAAAAAAGCTTCTGCCGAGAGCGAGCACCGTGACATGCTGAGTCTCTGGGAAAGCAGAGATCCCCAAAGCTGTTGTGCCTGTGGATAGGCTGCAGAGGGATAGTGAATACCAGCAAGATCTTTCAGGGCTAGCACCTTCCTTGTGGGAGAAGGAGCCACACTTTTGCCTTCTCAGAAAAAGCTTCTGCCGAGAACGAGCACCGTGACATGCTGAGTCTCTGGGAAAGCAGAGATCCCCAGTGCTGTTGTGGCTAAAGATAGGCTGCAGAGGGATAGTGAATACCAGCAAGATCTTTCAGGGCTGGCACCTTCCTTGTGGGAGAAGGAGCCGTAAGTTTGCCTTTTCAGAAAAAAGCTTCTGCCGAGAGCGAGCACCGTGACATGCTGAGTCTCTGGGAAAGCAGAGATCCCCAGTGCTGTTTTGCCTGTGGATAGGCTGCAGGAGGATAGTGAAGAGCTGCATTAGCTTTCAGGGCTGGCACCTTCCTTGTGGGAGAAGGAGCCGTAAGTTTGCCTTCTCAGAAAAAGCTTCTGCCGAGAACGAGCACCGTGACATGCTGAGTCTCTGGGAAAGCAGAGATCCCCAGTGCTGTTATGGCTGTGGATAAGCTGCAGGCGGATAGTGAAAAACTGCATTAGTTTTCAGGGCTGGCACCTTCCCTGTGGGAGAAGGAGCCGAAAGTTTTCTTTTTCAGAAAAAAGCTTCTGCCGAGAGCGAGCACCGTGACATGCTGAGTCTCTGGGAAAGCAGAGATCCCCAGTGCTGTTGTGCCTGTGGATAGGCTGCAGGAGGATAGTGAAGAGCTGCATTAGCTTTCATGCCTGGCACCTTCCTTGTGGGAGAAGGAGCCGTAAGTTTGCCTTTTCAGAAAAAAGCTTCTGCCGAGAGTGAGCACCGTGACATGCTGAGTCTCTGGGAAAGCAGAGATCCCCAAAGCTGTTGTGCCTGTGGATAGGCTGCAGAGGGATAGTGAATACCAGCAAGATCTTTCAGGGCTAGCACCTTCCTTGTGGGAGAAGGAGCCACACTTTTGCCTTCTCAGACAAAGCTTCTGCCGAGAACAAGCACCGTGACATGCTGAGTCTCTGGGAAAGCAGAGATCCCCAGTGCTGTTGCGGCTAAAGATAGGCTGCAGAGGGATAGTGAATACCAGCAAGATCTTTCAGGGCTGGCACCTTCCTTGTGGGAGAAGGAGCCGTAAGTTTGCCTTTTCAGAAAAAGGCTCTGGCGAGAGTGAGCACCGTGACATGCTGAGTCTCTGGGAAAGCAGAGATCCCCAGTGCTGTTATGGCTGTGGATAAGCTGCAGGCGGATAGTGAAAAACTGCATTAGTTTTCAGGGCTGGCACCTTCCCTGTGGGAGAAGGAGCCGAAAGTTTTCTTTTTCAGAAAAAAGCTTCTGCCGAGAGCGAGCACCGTGACATGCTGAGTCTCTGGGAAAGCAGAGATCCCCAAAGCTGTTGTGCCTGTGGATAGGCTGCAGAGGGATAGTGAAAAACTGCATTAGTTTTCAGGGCTGGCACCTTCCCTGTGGGAGAAGGAGCCGTAAGTTTGCCTTTTCAGAAAAAAGCTTCTGCCGAGAGCGAGCACCGTGACATGCTGAGTCTCTGGGAAAGCAGAGATCCCCAAAGCTGTTGTGCCTGTGGATAGGCTGCAGAGGGATAGTGAAAAACTGCATTAGTTTTCAGGGCTGGCACCTTCCCTGTGGGAGAAGGAGCCGTAAGTTTGCCTTTTCAGAAAAAGGCTCTGGCGAGAGTGAGCACCGTGACATGCTGAGTCTCTGGGAAAGCAGAGATCCCCAAAGCTGTTGTGCCTGTGGATAGGCTGCAGAGGGATAGTGAAAAACTGCATTAGTTTTCAGGGCTGGCACCTTCCCTGTGGGAGAAGGAGCCGTAAGTTTGCCTTTTCAGAAAAAAGCTTCTGCCGAGAGCGAGCACCGTGACATGCTGAGTCTCTGGGAAAGCAGAGATCCCCAATGCTGTTGCGGCTAAAGATAGGCTGCAGGGGGATAGTGAAGACCAGCAAGATCTTTCAGGGCTGGCACCTTCCCTGTGGGAGAAGGAGCCGTAAGTTTGCCTTTTCAGAAAAAAGCTTCTGCCGAGAGCGAGCACCGTGACATGCTGAGTCTCTGGGAAAGCAGAGATCCCCAAAGCTGTTGTGCCTGTGGATAGGCTGCAGAGGGATAGTGAAAAACTGCATTAGTTTTCAGGGCTGGCACCTTCCCTGTGGGAGAAGGAGCCGTAAGTTTGCCTTTTCAGAAAAAAGCTTCTGCCGAGAGCGAGCACCGTGACATGCTGAGTCTCTGGGAAAGCAGAGATCCCCAAAGCTGTTGTGCCTGTGGATAGGCTGCAGGCGGATAGTGAAGACCTGCATTAGCTTTCAGTCTGGCAGCTTCCTTGTGGGAGAAGGAGCCAGACGTTTGCATTTTCAGAAAAAAAGATTCTGCCGAGAACGAGCACCGTGACATGCTGAGTCTCTGGGAAAGCAGAGATCCCCAAAGCTGTTGTGCCTGTGGATAGGCTGCAGAGGGATAGTGAAAAACTGCATTAGTTTTCAGGGCTGGCACCTTCCCTGTGGGAGAAGGAGCCGTAAGTTTGCCTTTTCAGAAAAAAGCTTCTGCCGAGAGCGAGCACCGTGACATGCTGAGTCTCTGGGAAAGCAGAGATCCCCAAAGCTGTTGTGCCTGTGGATAGGCTGCAGAGGGATAGTGAAAAACTGCATTAGTTTTCAGGGCTGGCACCTTCCCTGTGGGAGAAGGAGCCGTAAGTTTGCCTTTTCAGAAAAAAGCTTCTGCCGAGAACGAGCACCGTGACATGCTGAGTCTCTGGGAAAGCAGAGATCCCCAGTGCTGTTGTGCCTGTGGATAGGCTGCAGGAGGATAGTGAAGAGCTGCATTAGCTTTTAGGCCTGGCACCTTCCTTGTGGGAGAAGGAGCCGAAAGTTTTCTTTTTCAGAAAAAAGCTTCTGCCGAGAGCGAGCACCGTGACATGCTGAGTCTCTGGGAAAGCAGAGATCCCCAAAGCTGTTGTGCCTGTGGATAGGCTGCAGAGGGATAGTGAAAAACTGCATTAGTTTTCAGGGCTGGCACCTTCCCTGTGGGAGAAGGAGCCGTAAGTTTGCCTTTTCAGAAAAAAGCTTCTGCCGAGAGCGAGCACCGTGACATGCTGAGTCTCTGGGAAAGCAGAGATCCCCAAAGCTGTTGTGCCTGTGGATAGGCTGCAGAGGGATAGTGAAAAACTGCATTAGTTTTCAGGGCTGGCACCTTCCCTGTGGGAGAAGGAGCCGTAAGTTTGCCTTTTCAGAAAAAAGCTTCTGCCGAGAGCGAGCACCGTGACATGCTGAGTCTCTGGGAAAGCAGAGATCCCCAAAGCTGTTGTGCCTGTGGATAGGCTGCAGAGGGATAGTGAAAAACTGCATTAGTTTTCAGGGCTGGCACCTTCCCTGTGGGAGAAGGAGCCATAAGTTTGCCTTTTCAGAAAAAAGCTTCTGCCGAGAGCGAGCACCGTGACATGCTGAGTCTCTGGGAAAGCAGAGATCCCCAGTGCTGTTGTGCCTGTGGATAGGCTGCAGGAGGATAGTGAAGAGCTGCATTAGCTTTTAGGCCTGGCACCTTCCTTGTGGGAGAAGGAGCCGAAAGTTTTCTTTTTCAGAAAAAAGCTTCTGCCGAGAGCGAGCACCGTGACATGCTGAGTCTCTGGGAAAGCAGAGATCCCCAAAGCTGTTGTGCCTGTGGATAGGCTGCAGAGGGATAGTGAAAAACTGCATTAGTTTTCAGGGCTGGCACCTTCCCTGTGGGAGAAGGAGCCGTAAGTTTGCCTTTTCAGAAAAAAGCTTCTGCCGAGAGCGAGCACCGTGACATGCTGAGTCTCTGGGAAAGCAGAGATCCCCAAAGCTGTTGTGCCTGTGGATAGGCTGCAGAGGGATAGTGAAAAACTGCATTAGTTTTCAGGGCTGGCACCTTCCCTGTGGGAGAAGGAGCCGTAAGTTTGCCTTTTCAGAAAAAAGCTTCTGCCGAGAGCGAGCACCGTGACATGCTGAGTCTCTGGGAAAGCAGAGATCCCCAAAGCTGTTGTGCCTGTGGATAGGCTGCAGAGGGATAGTGAAAAACTGCATTAGTTTTCAGGGCTGGCACCTTCCCTGTGGGAGAAGGAGCCGTAAGTTTGCCTTTTCAGAAAAAAGCTTCTGCCGAGAGCGAGCACCGTGACATGCTGAGTCTCTGGGAAAGCAGAGATCCCCAAAGCTGTTGTGCCTGTGGATAGGCTGCAGAGGGATAGTGAAAAACTGCATTAGTTTTCAGGGCTGGCACCTTCCCTGTGGGAGAAGGAGCCGTAAGTTTGCCTTTTCAGAAAAAAGCTTCTGCTGAGAGCGAGCACCGTGACATGCTGAGTCTCTGGGAAAGCAGAGATCCCCAAAGCTGTTGTGCCTGTGGATAGGCTGCAGAGGGATAGTGAATACCAGCAAGATCTTTCAGGGCTAGCACCTTCCTTGTGGGAGAAGGAGCCACACTTTTGCCTTATCAGAAAAAGCTTCTGCCGAGAACGAGCACCGTGACATGCTGAGTCTCTGGGAAAGCAGAGATCCCAAAAGCTGTTGTGCCTGTGGATAGGCTGCAGAGGGATAGTGAAAAACTGCATTAGTTTTCAGGGCTGGCACCTTCCCTGTGGGAGAAGGAGCCGTAAGTTTGCCTTTTCAGAAAAAAGCTTCTGCCGAGAGCGAGCACCGTGACATGCTGAGTCTCTGGGAAAGCAGAGATCCCAAAAGCTGTTGTGCCTGTGGATAGGCTGCAGAGGGATAGTGAATACCAGCAAGATCTTTCAGGGCTAGCACCTTCCTTGTGGGAGAAGGAGCCACACTTTTGCCTTCTCAGAAAAAGCATCTGCCGAGAACGAGCACCGTGACATGCTGAGTCTCTGGGAAAGCAGAGATCCCAAAAGCTGTTGTGCCTGTGGATAGGCTGCAGAGGGATAGTGAAAAACTGCATTAGTTTTCAGGGCTGGCACCTTCCCTGTGGGAGAAGGAGCCGTAAGTTTGCCTTTTCAGAAAAAAGCTTCTGCCGAGAGCGAGCACCGTGACATGCTGAGTCTCTGGGAAAGCAGAGATCCCAAAAGCTGTTGTGCCTGTGGATAGGCTGCAGAGGGATAGTGAATACCAGCAAGATCTTTCAGGGCTGGCACCTTCCTTGTGGGAGAAGGAGCCGTAAGTTTGCCTTTTCAGAAAAAGGCTCTGGCGAGAGTGAGCACCGTGAAATGGTGAGTCTTTGGGAAAGCAGAGATCCCCAAAGCTGTTGTGCCTGTGGATAGGCTGCAGAGGGATAGTGAAAAACTGCATTAGTTTTCAGGGCTGGCACCTTCCCTGTGGGAGAAGGAGCCGTAAGTTTGCCTTTTCAGAAAAAAGCTTCTGCCGAGAGCGAGCACCGTGACATGCTGAGTCTCTGGGAAAGCAGAGATCCCCAAAGCTGTTGTGCCTGTGGATAGGCTGCAGAGGGATAGTGAAAAACTGCATTAGTTTTCAGGGCTTGCACCTTCCCTGTGGGAGAAGGAGCCGTAAGTTTGCCTTTTCAGAAAAAAGCTTCTGCCGAGAGCGAGCACCGTGACATGCTGAGTCTCTGGGAAAGCAGAGATCCCCAAAGCTGTTGTGCCTGTGGATAGGCTGCAGAGGGATAGTGAAAAACTGCATTAGTTTTCAGGGCTGGCACCTTCCCTGTGGGAGAAGGAGCCGTAAGTTTGCCTTTTCAGAAAAAAGCTTCTGCCGAGAGCGAGCACCGTGACATGCTGAGTCTCTGGGAAAGCAGAGATCCCCAAAGCTGTTGTGCCTGTGGATAGGCTGCAGAGGGATAGTGAAAAACTGCATTAGTTTTCAGGGCTGGCACCTTCCCTGTGGGAGAAGGAGCCGCAAGTTTGCCTTTTCAGAAAAAAGCTTCTGCCGAGAGCGAGCACCGTGACATGCTGAGTCTCTGGGAAAGCAGAGATCCCCAAAGCTGTTGTGCCTGTGGATAGGCTGCAGAGGGATAGTGAAAAACTGCATTAGTTTTCAGGGCTGGCACCTTCCCTGTGGGAGAAGGAGCCGCAAGTTTGCCTTTTCAGAAAAAAGCTTCTGCCGAGAGCGAGCACCGTGACATGCTGAGTCTCTGGGAAAGCAGAGATCCCCAAAGCTGTTGTGCCTGTGGATAGGCTGCAGGCGGATAGTGAAGACCTGCATTAGCTTTCAGTCTGGCAGCTTCCTTGTGGGAGAAGGAACCAGACGTTTGCATTTTCAGAAAAAAAGCTTCTGCCGAGAGCGAGCACCGTGACATGCTGAGTCTCTGGGATAGCAGAGATCCCCAAAGCTGTTGTGCCTGTGGATAGGCTGCAGAGGGATAGTGAAAAACTGCATTAGTTTTCAGGGCTGGCACCTTCCCTGTGGGAGAAGGAGCCGTAAGTTTGCCTTTTCAGAAAAAAGCTTCTGCTGAGAGCGAGCACCGTGACATGCTGAGTCTCTGGGAAAGCAGAGATCCCAAAAGCTGTTGTGCCTGTGGATAGGCTGCAGAGGGATAGTGAAAAACTGCATTAGTTTTCAGGGCTGGCACCTTCCCTGAGGGAGAAGGAGCCGCAAGTTTGCCTTTTCAGAAAAAAGCTTCTGCCGAGAGCGAGCACCGTGACATGCTGAGTCTCTGGGAAAGCAGAGATCCCCAAAGCTGTTGTGCCTGTGGATAGGCTGCAGAGGGATAGTGAAAAACTGCATTAGTTTTCAGGGCTGGCACCTTCCCTGTGGGAGAAGGAGCCGTAAGTTTGCCTTTTCAGAAAAAAAGCTTCTGCCGAGAGCGAGCACCGTGACATGCTGAGTCTCTGGGAAAGCAGAGATCCCCAAAGCTGTTGTGCCTGTGCATAGGCTGCAGAGGGATAGTGAAAAACTGCATTAGTTTTCAGGGCTGGCACCTTCCCTGTGGGAGAAGGAGCCGTAAGTTTGCCTTTTCAGAAAAAAGCTTCTGCCGAGAGCGAGCACCGTGACATGCTGAGTCTCTGGGAAAGCAGAGATCCCCAAAGCTGTTGTGCCTGTGGATAGGCTGCAGAGGGATAGTGAAAAACTGCATTAGTTTTCAGGGCTGGCACCTTCCCTGTGGGAGAAGGAGCCGTAAGTTTGCCTTTTCAGAAAAAAGCTTCTGCCGAGAACGAGCACCGTGACATGCTGAGTCTCTGGGAAAGCAGAGATCCCCAAAGCTGTTGTGCCTGTGGATAGGCTGCAGAGGGATAGTGAAAAACTGCATTAGTTTTCAGGGCTGGCACCTTCCCTGTGGGAGAAGGAGCCTTAAGTTTGCCTTTTCAGAAAAAAGCTTCTGCCGAGATCGAGCACCGTGACATGCTGAGTCTCTGGGAAAGCAGAGATCCCCAAAGCTGTTGTGCCTGTGGATAGGCTGCAGAGGGATAGTGAAAAACTGCATTAGTTTTCAGGGCTGGCACCTTCCCTGTGGGAGAAGGAGCCGTAAGTTTGCCTTTTCAGAAAAAAGCTTCTGCCGAGAGCGAGCACCGTGACATGCTGAGTCTCTGGGAAAGCAGAGATCCCCAAAGCTGTTGTGCCTGTGGATAGGCTGCAGAGGGATAGTGAAAAACTGCATTAGTTTTCAGGGCTGGCACCTTCCCTGTGGGAGAAGGAGCCGTAAGTTTGCCTTTTCAGAAAAAAGCTTCTGCTGAGAGCGAGCACCGTGACATGCTGAGTCTCTGGGAAAGCAGAGATCCCAAAAGCTGTTGTGCCTGTGGATAGGCTGCAGAGGGATAGTGAAAAACTGCATTAGTTTTCAGGGCTGGCACCTTCCCTGTGGGAGAAGGAGCCGCAAGTTTGCCTTTTCAGAAAAAAGCTTCTGCCGAGAGCGAGCACCGTGACATGCTGAGTCTCTGGGAAAGCAGAGATCCCAAAAGCTGTTGTGCCTGTGGATAGGCTGCAGAGGGATAGTGAAAAACTGCATTAGTTTTCAGGGCTGGCACCTTCCCTGTGGGAGAAGGAGCCGTAAGTTTGCCTTTTCAGAAAAAAGCTTCTGCCGAGAGCGAGCACCGTGACATGCTGAGTCTCTGGGAAAGCAGAGATCCCCAAAGCTGTTGTGCCTGTGGATAGGCTGCAGAGGGATAGTGAAAAACTGCATTAGTTTTCAGGGCTGGCACCTTCCCTGTGGGAGAAGGAGCCGTAAGTTTGCCTTTTCAGAAAAAAGCTTCTGCCGAGAGCGAGCACCGTGACATGCTGAGTCTCTGGGAAAGCAGAGATCCCAAAAGCTGTTGTGCCTGTGGATAGGCTGCAGAGGGATAGTGAAAAACTGATTAGTTTTCATGGCTGGCACCTTCCCTGTGGGAGAAGGAGCCGTAAGTTTGCCTTTTCAGAAAAAAGCTTCTGCTGAGAGCGAGCACCGTGACATGCTGAGTCTCTGGGAAAGCAGAGATCCCAAAAGCTGTTGTGCCTGTGGATAGGCTGCAGAGGGATAGTGAAAAACTGCATTAGTTTTCAGGGCTGGCACCTTCCCTGTGGGAGAAGGAGCCGTAAGTTTGCCTTTTCAGAAAAAAGCTTCTGCCGAGAGCGAGCACCGTGACATGCTGAGTCTCTGGGAAAGCAGAGATCCCCAAAGCTGTTGTGCCTGTGGATAGGCTGCAGAGGGATAGTGAAAAACTGCATTAGTTTTCAGGGCTGGCACCTTCCCTGTGGGAGAAGGAGCCGTAAGTTTGCCTTTTCAGAAAAAAGCTTCTGCCGAGAGCGAGCACCGTGACATGCTGAGTCTCTGGGAAAGCAGAGATCCCAAAAGCTGTTGTGCCTGTGGATAGGCTGCAGAGGGATAGTGAAAAACTGCATTAGTTTTCAGGGCTGGCACCTTCCCTGTGGGAGAAGGAGCCGTAAGTTTGCCTTTTCAGAAAAAAGCTTCTGCCGAGAGCGAGCATCGTGACATGCTGAGTCTCTGGGAAAGCAGAGATCCCCAAAGCTGTTGTGCCTGTGGATAGGCTGCATAGGGATAGTGAATACCAGCAAGATCTTTCAGGGCTAGCACCTTCCTTGTGGGAGAAGGAGCCACACTTTTGCCTTCTCAGAAAAAGCTTCTGCCGAGAACGAGCACCGTGACATGCTGAGTCTCTGGGAAAGCAGAGATCCCCAAAGCTGTTGTGCCTGTGGATAGGCTGCAGAGGGATAGTGAATACCAGCAAGATCTTTCAGGGCTAGCACCTTCCTTGTGGGAGAAGGAGCCACACTTTTGCCTTCTCAGAAAAAGCTTCTGCCGAGAACGAGCACCGTGACATGCTGAGTCTCTGGGAAAGCAGAGATCCCAAAAGCTGTTGTGCCTGTGGATAGGCTGCAGAGGGATAGTGAAAAACTGCATTAGTTTTCAGGGCTGGCACCTTCCCTGTGGGAGAAGGAGCCGTAAGTTTGCCTTTTCAGAAAAAAGCTTCTGCCGAGAGCGAGCACCGTGACATGCTGAGTCTCTGGGAAAGCAGAGATCCCAAAAGCTGTTGTGCCTGTGGATAGGCTGCAGAGGGATAGTGAAAAACTGCATTAGTTTTCAGGGCTGGCACCTTCCCTGTGGGAGAAGGAGCCGTAAGTTTGCCTTTTCAGAAAAAAGCTTCTGCCGAGAGCGAGCACCGTGACATGCTGAGTCTCTGGGAAAGCAGAGATCCCCAAAGCTGTTGTGCCTGTGGATAGGCTGCAGAGGGATAGTGAAAAACTGCATTAGTTTTCAGGGCTGGCACCTTCCCTGTGGGAGAAGGAGCCATAAGTTTGCCTTTTCAGAAAAAAGCTTATGCCGAGAGCGAGCACCGTGACATGCTGAGTCTCTGGGAAAGCAGAGATCCCCAGTGCTGTTGTGCCTGTGGATAGGCTGCAGGAGGATAGTGAAGAGCTGCATTAGCTTTTAGGCCTGGCACCTTCTTGTGGGAGAAGGAGCCGAAAGTTTTCTTTTTCAGAAAAAAGCTTCTGCCGAGAGCGAGCACCGTGACATGCTGAGTCTCTGGGAAAGCAGAGATCCCCAAAGCTGTTGTGCCTGTGGATAGGCTGCAGAGGGATAGTGAAAAACTGCATTAGTTTTCAGGGCTGGCACCTTCCCTGTGGGAGAAGGAGCCGTAAGTTTGCCTTTTCAGAAAAAAGCTTCTGCCGAGAGCGAGCACCGTGACATGCTGAGTCTCTGGGAAAGCAGAGATCCCAAAAGCTGTTGTGCCTGTGGATAGGCTGCAGAGGGATAGTGAAAAACTGCATTAGTTTTCAGGGCTGGCACCTTCCCTGTGGGAGAAGGAGCCGTAAGTTTGCCTTTTCAGAAAAAAGCTTCTGCCGAGAGCGAGCACCGTGACATGCTGAGTCTCTGGGAAAGCAGAGATCCCCAAAGCTGTTGTGCCTGTGGATAGGCTGCAGAGGGATAGTGAATACCAGCAAGATCTTTCAGGGCTAGCACCTTCCTTGTGGGAGAAGGAGCCACACTTTTGCCTTATCAGAAAAAGCTTCTGCCGAGAACGAGCACCGTGACATGCTGAGTCTCTGGGAAAGCAGAGATCCCAAAAGCTGTTGTGCCTGTGGATAGGCTGCAGAGGGATAGTGAAAAACTGCATTAGTTTTCAGGGCTGGCACCTTCCCTGTGGGAGAAGGAGCCGTAAGTTTGCCTTTTCAGAAAAAAGCTTCTGCCGAGAGCGAGCACCGTGACATGCTGAGTCTCTGGGAAAGCAGAGATCCCAAAAGCTGTTGTGCCTGTGGATAGGCTGCAGAGGGATAGTGAATACCAGCAAGATCTTTCAGGGCTAGCACCTTCCTTGTGGGAGAAGGAGCCACACTTTTGCCTTCTCAGAAAAAGCTTCTGCCGAGAACGAGCACCGTGACATGCTGAGTCTCTGGGAAAGCAGAGATCCCAAAAGCTGTTGTGCCTGTGGATAGGCTGCAGAGGGATAGTGAAAAACTGCATTAGTTTTCAGGGCTGGCACCTTCCCTGTGGGAGAAGGAGCCGTAAGTTTGCCTTTTCAGAAAAAAGCTTCTGCCGAGAGCGAGCACCGTGACATGCTGAGTCTCTGGGAAAGCAGAGATCCCCAAAGCTGTTGTGCCTGTGGATAGGCTGCAGAGGGATAGTGAATACCAGCAAGATCTTTCAGGGCTGGCACCTTCCTTGTGGGAGAAGGAGCCGTAAGTTTGCCTTTTCAGAAAAAGGCTCTGGCGAGAGTGAGCACCGTGAAATGGTGAGTCTCTGGGAAAGCAGAGATCCCCAAAGCTGTTGTGCCTGTGGATAGGCTGCAGAGGGATAGTGAAAAACTGCATTAGTTTTCAGGGCTGGCACCTTCCCTGTGGGAGAAGGAGCCGTAAGTTTGCCTTTTCAGAAAAAAGCTTCTGCCGAGAGCGAGCACCGTGACATGCTGAGTCTCTGGGAAAGCAGAGATCCCCAAAGCTGTTGTGCCTGTGGATAGGCTGCAGAGGGATAGTGAAAAACTGCATTAGTTTTCAGGGCTTGCACCTTCCCTGTGGGAGAAGGAGCCGTAAGTTTGCCTTTTCAGAAAAAAGCTTCTGCCGAGAGCGAGCACCGTGACATGCTGAGTCTCTGGGAAAGCAGAGATCCCCAAAGCTGTTGTGCCTGTGGATAGGCTGCAGAGGGATAGTGAAAAACTGCATTAGTTTTCAGGGCTGGCACCTTCCCTGTGGGAGAAGGAGCCGTAAGTTTGCCTTTTCAGAAAAAAGCTTCTGCCGAGAGCGAGCACCGTGACATGCTGAGTCTCTGGGAAAGCAGAGATCCCAAAAGCTGTTGTGCCTGTGGATAGGCTGCAGAGGGATAGTGAAAAACTGCATTAGTTTTCAGGGCTGGCACCTTCCCTGTGGGAGAAGGAGCCGCAAGTTTGCCTTTTCAGAAAAAAGCTTCTGCCGAGAGCGAGCACCGTGACATGCTGAGTCTCTGGGAAAGCAGAGATCCCCAAAGCTGTTGTGCCTGTGGATAGGCTGCAGAGGGATAGTGAAAAACTGCATTAGTTTTCAGGGCTGGCACCTTCCCTGTGGGAGAAGGAGCCGCAAGTTTGCCTTTTCAGAAAAAAGCTTCTGCCGAGAGCGAGCACCGTGACATGCTGAGTCTCTGGGAAAGCAGAGATCCCCAAAGCTGTTGTGCCTGTGGATAGGCTGCAGGCGGATAGTGAAGACCTGCATTAGCTTTCAGTCTGGCAGCTTCCTTGTGGGAGAAGGAACCAGACGTTTGCATTTTCAGAAAAAAAGATTCTGCCGAGAACGAGCACCGTGACATGCTGAGTCTCTGGGATCGCAGAGATCCCCAAAGCTGTTGTGCCTGTGGATAGGCTGCAGAGGGATAGTGAAAAACTGCATTAGTTTTCAGGGCTGGCACCTTCCCTGTGGGAGAAGGAGCCGTAAGTTTGCCTTTTCAGAAAAAAGCTTCTGCTGAGAGCGAGCACCGTGACATGCTGAGTCTCTGGGAAAGCAGAGATCCCAAAAGCTGTTGTGCCTGTGGATAGGCTGCAGAGGGATAGTGAAAAACTGCATTAGTTTTCAGGGCTGGCACCTTCCCTGAGGGAGAAGGAGCCGCAAGTTTGCCTTTTCAGAAAAAAGCTTCTGCCGAGAGCGAGCACCGTGACATGCTGAGTCTCTGGGAAAGCAGAGATCCCCAAAGCTGTTGTGCCTGTGGATAGGCTGCAGAGGGATAGTGAAAAACTGCATTAGTTTTCAGGGCTGGCACCTTCCCTGTGGGAGAAGGAGCCGTAAGTTTGCCTTTTCAGAAAAAAGCTTCTGCCGAGAGCGAGCACCGTGACATGCTGAGTCTCTGGGAAAGCAGAGATCCCCAAAGCTGTTGTGCCTGTGCATAGGCTGCAGAGGGATAGTGAAAAACTGCATTAGTTTTCAGGGCTGGCACCTTCCCTGTGGGAGAAGGAGCCGTAAGTTTGCCTTTTCAGAAAAAAGCTTCTGCCGAGAGCGAGCACCGTGACATGCTGAGTCTCTGGGAAAGCAGAGATCCCCAAAGCTGTTGTGCCTGTGGATAGGCTGCAGAGGGATAGTGAAAAACTGCATTAGTTTTCAGGGCTGGCACCTTCCCTGTGGGAGAAGGAGCCGTAAGTTTGCCTTTTCAGAAAAAAGCTTCTGCCGAGAGCGAGCACCGTGACATGCCGAGTCTCTGGGAAAGCAGAGATCCCCAAAGCTGTTGTGCCTGTGGATAGGCTGCAGAGGGATAGTGAAAAACTGCATTAGTTTTCAGGGCTGGCACCTTCCCTGTGGGAGAAGGAGCCGTAAGTTTGCCTTTTCAGAAAAAAGCTTCTGCCGAGAGCGAGCACCGTGACATGCTGAGTCTCTGGGAAAGCAGAGATCCCCAAAGCTGTTGTGCCTGTGGATAGGCTGCAGAGGGATAGTGAATACCAGCAAGATCTTTCAGGGCTGGCACCTTCCTTGTGGGAGAAGGAGCCGTAAGTTTGCCTTTTCAGAAAAAGGCTCTGGCGAGAGTGAGCACCGTGACATGGTGAGTCTCTGGGAAAGCAGAGATCCCCAAAGCTGTTGTGCCTGTGGATAGGCTGCAGAGGGATAGTGAAAAACTGCATTAGTTTTCAGGGCTGGCACCTTCCCTGTGGGAGAAGGAGCCGTAAGTTTGCCTTTTCAGAAAAAAGCTTCTGCCGAGAGCGAGCACCGTGACATGCTGAGTCTCTGGGAAAGCAGAGATCCCCAAAGCTGTTGTGCCTGTGGATAGGCTGCAGAGGGATAGTGAAAAACTGCATTAGTTTTCAGGGCTGGCACCTTCCCTGTGGGAGAAGGAGCCGTAAGTTTGCCTTTTCAGAAAAAAGCTTCTGCCGAGAGCGAGCACCGTGACATGCTGAGTCTCTGGGAAAGCAGAGATCCCCAAAGCTGTTGTGCCTGTGGATAGGCTGCAGAGGGATAGTGAAAAACTGCATTAGTTTTCAGGGCTGGCACCTTCCCTGTGGGAGAAGGAGCCGTAAGTTTGCCTTTTCAGAAAAAAGCTTCTGCCGAGAGCGAGCACCGTGACATGCTGAGTCTCTGGGAAAGCAGAGATCCCAAAAGCTGTTGTGCCTGTGGATAGGCTGCAGAGGGATAGTGAAAAACTGCATTAGTTTTCAGGGCTGGCACCTTCCCTGTGGGAGAAGGAGCCGCAAGTTTGCCTTTTCAGAAAAAAGCTTCTGCCGAGAGCGAGCACCGTGACATGCTGAGTCTCTGGGAAAGCAGAGATCCCCAAAGCTGTTGTGCCTGTGGATAGGCTGCAGAGGGATAGTGAAAAACTGCATTAGTTTTCAGGGCTGGCACCTTCCCTGTGGGAGAAGGAGCCGCAAGTTTGCCTTTTCAGAAAAAAGCTTCTGCCGAGAGCGAGCACCGTGACATGCTGAGTCTCTGGGAAAGCAGAGATCCCCAAAGCTGTTGTGCCTGTGGATAGGCTGCAGGCGGATAGTGAAGACCTGCATTAGCTTTCAGTCTGGCAGCTTCCTTGTGGGAGAAGGAACCAGACGTTTGCATTTTCAGAAAAAAAGATTCTGCCGAGAACGAGCACCGTGACATGCTGAGTCTCTGGGATAGCAGAGATCCCCAAAGCTGTTGTGCCTGTGGATAGGCTGCAGAGGGATAGTGAAAAACTGCATTAGTTTTCAGGGCTGGCACCTTCCCTGTGGGAGAAGGAGCCGTAAGTTTGCCTTTTCAGAAAAAAGCTTCTGCCGAGAACGAGCACCGTGACATGCTGAGTCTCTGGGAAAGCAGAGATCCCCAAAGCTGTTGTGCCTGTGGATAGGCTGCAGAGGGATAGTGAAAAACTGCATTAGTTTTCAGGGCTGGCACCTTCCCTGTGGGAGAAGGAGCCATAAGTTTGCCTTTTCAGAAAAAAGCTTCTGCCGAGATCGAGCACCGTGACATGCTGAGTCTCTGGGAAAGCAGAGATCCCCAAAGCTGTTGTGCCTGTGGATAGGCTGCAGAGGGATAGTGAAAAACTGCATTAGTTTTCAGGGCTTGCACCTTCCCTGTGGGAGAAGGAGCCGTAAGTTTGCCTTTTCAGAAAAAAGCTTCTGCCGAGAGCGAGCACCGTGACATGCTGAGTCTCTGGGAAAGCAGAGATCCCCAAAGCTGTTGTGCCTGTGGATAGGCTGCAGAGGGATAGTGAAAAACTGCATTAGTTTTCAGGGCTGGCACCTTCCCTGTGGGAGAAGGAGCCGTAAGTTTGCCTTTTCAGAAAAAAGCTTCTGCTGAGAGCGAGCACCGTGACATGCTGAGTCTCTGGGAAAGCAGAGATCCCCAAAGCTGTTGTGCCTGTGGATAGGCTGCAGAGGGATAGTGAAAAACTGCATTAGTTTTCAGGGCTGGCACCTTCCCTGTGGGAGAAGGAGCCGTAAGTTTGCCTTTTCAGAAAAAAGCTTCTGCCGAGAGCGAGCACCGTGACATGCTGAGTCTCTGGGAAAGCAGAGATCCCAAAAGCTGTTGTGCCTGTGGATAGGCTGCAGAGGGATAGTGAAAAACTGATTAGTTTTCAGGGCTGGCACCTTCCCTGTGGGAGAAGGAGCCGTAAGTTTGCCTTTTCAGAAAAAAGCTTCTGCTGAGAGCGAGCACCGTGACATGCTGAGTCTCTGGGAAAGCAGAGATCCCAAAAGCTGTTGTGCCTGTGGATAGGCTGCAGAGGGATAGTGAAAAACTGCATTAGTTTTCAGGGCTGGCACCTTCCCTGTGGGAGAAGGAGCCGTAAGTTTGCCTTTTCAGAAAAAAGCTTCTGCCGAGAGCGAGCACCGTGACATGCTGAGTCTCTGGGAAAGCAGAGATCCCCAAAGCTGTTGTGCCTGTGGATAGGCTGCAGAGGGATAGTGAAAAACTGCATTAGTTTTCAGGGCTGGCACCTTCCCTGTGGGAGAAGGAGCCGTAAGTTTGCCTTTTCAGAAAAAAGCTTCTGCCGAGAGCGAGCACCGTGACATGCTGAGTCTCTGGGAAAGCAGAGATCCCAAAAGCTGTTGTGCCTGTGGATAGGCTGCAGAGGGATAGTGAAAAACTGCATTAGTTTTCAGGGCTGGCACCTTCCCTGTGGGAGAAGGAGCCGTAAGTTTGCCTTTTCAGAAAAAAGCTTCTGCCGAGAGCGAGCATCGTGACATGCTGAGTCTCTGGGAAAGCAGAGATCCCAAAAGCTGTTGTGCCTGTGGATAGGCTGCAGAGGGATAGTGAAAAACTGCATTAGTTTTCAGGGCTGGCACCTTCCCTGTGGGAGAAGGAGCCGTAAGTTTGCCTTTTCAGAAAAAAGCTTCTGCCGAGAACGAGCACCGTGACATGCTGAGTCTCTGGGAAAGCAGAGATCCCCAAAGCTGTTGTGCCTGTGGATAGGCTGCAGAGGGATAGTGAATACCAGCAAGATCTTTCAGGGCTAGCACCTTCCTTGTGGGAGAAGGAGCCACACTTTTGCCTTCTCAGAAAAAGCTTCTGCCGAGAACGAGCACCGTGACATGCTGAGTCTCTGGGAAAGCAGAGATCCCCAAAGCTGTTGTGCCTGTGGATAGGCTGCAGAGGGATAGTGAATACCAGCAAGATCTTTCAGGGCTAGCACCTTCCTTGTGGGAGAAGGAGCCACACTTTTGCCTTCTCAGAAAAAGCTTCTGCCGAGAACGAGCACCGTGACATGCTGAGTCTCTGGGAAAGCAGAGATCCCCAAAGCTGTTGTGCCTGTGGATAGGCTGCAGAGGGATAGTGAATACCAGCAAGATCTTTCAGGGCTAGCACCTTCCTTGTGGGAGAAGGAGCCACACTTTTGCCTTCTCAGAAAAAGCTTCTGCCGAGAACGAGCACCGTGACATGCTGAGTCTCTGGGAAAGCAGAGATCCCAAAAGCTGTTGTGCCTGTGGATAGGCTGCAGAGGGATAGTGAAAAACTGCATTAGTTTTCAGGGCTGGCACCTTCCCTGTGGGAGAAGGAGCCGTAAGTTTGCCTTTTCAGAAAAAAGCTTCTGCCGAGAGCGAGCACCGTGACATGCTGAGTCTCTGGGAAAGCAGAGATCCCCAAAGCTGTTGTGCCTGTGGATAGGCTGCAGAGGGATAGTGAAAAACTGCATTAGTTTTCAGGGCTGGCACCTTCCCTGTGGGAGAAGGAGCCGTAAGTTTGCCTTTTCAGAAAAAAGCTTCTGCCGAGAGCGAGCACCGTGACATGCTGAGTCTCTGGGAAAGCAGAGATCCCCAAAGCTGTTGTGCCTGTGGATAGGCTGCAGAGGGATAGTGAAAAACTGCATTAGTTTTCAGGGCTGGCACCTTCCCTGTGGGAGAAGGAGCCGTAAGTTTGCCTTTTCAGAAAAAAGCTTCTGCCGAGAGCGAGCACCGTGACATGCTGAGTCTCTGGGAAAGCAGAGATCCCAAAAGCTGTTGTGCCTGTGGATAGGCTGCAGAGGGATAGTGAAAAACTGCATTAGTTTTCAGGGCTGGCACCTTCCCTGTGGGAGAAGGAGCCGTAAGTTTGCCTTTTCAGAAAAAAGCTTCTGCCGAGAGCGAGCATCGTGACATGCTGAGTCTCTGGGAAAGCAGAGATCCCCAAAGCTGTTGTGCCTGTGGATAGGCTGCATAGGGATAGTGAATACCAGCAAGATCTTTCAGGGCTAGCACCTTCCTTGTGGGAGAAGGAGCCACACTTTTGCCTTCTCAGAAAAAGCTTCTGCCGAGAACGAGCACCGTGACATGCTGAGTCTCTGGGAAAGCAGAGATCCCCAAAGCTGTTGTGCCTGTGGATAGGCTGCAGAGGGATAGTGAATACCAGCAAGATCTTTCAGGGCTAGCACCTTCCTTGTGGGAGAAGGAGCCACACTTTTGCCTTCTCAGAAAAAGCTTCTGCCGAGAACGAGCACCGTGACATGCTGAGTCTCTGGGAAAGCAGAGATCCCAAAAGCTGTTGTGCCTGTGGATAGGCTGCAGAGGGATAGTGAAAAACTGCATTAGTTTTCAGGGCTGGCACCTTCCCTGTGGGAGAAGGAGCCGTAAGTTTGCCTTTTCAGAAAAAAGCTTCTGCCGAGAGCGAGCACCGTGACATGCTGAGTCTCTGGGAAAGCAGAGATCCCAAAAGCTGTTGTGCCTGTGGATAGGCTGCAGAGGGATAGTGAAAAACTGCATTAGTTTTCAGGGCTGGCACCTTCCCTGTGGGAGAAGGAGCCGTAAGTTTGCCTTTTCAGAAAAAAGCTTCTGCCGAGAGCGAGCACCGTGACATGCTGAGTCTCTGGGAAAGCAGAGATCCCCAAAGCTGTTGTGCCTGTGGATAGGCTGCAGAGGGATAGTGAAAAACTGCATTAGTTTTCAGGGCTGGCACCTTCCCTGTGGGAGAAGGAGCCATAAGTTTGCCTTTTCAGAAAAAAGCTTATGCCGAGAGCGAGCACCGTGACATGCTGAGTCTCTGGGAAAGCAGAGATCCCCAGTGCTGTTGTGCCTGTGGATAGGCTGCAGGAGGATAGTGAAGAGCTGCATTAGCTTTTAGGCCTGGCACCTTCTTGTGGGAGAAGGAGCCGAAAGTTTTCTTTTTCAGAAAAAAGCTTCTGCCGAGAGCGAGCACCGTGACATGCTGAGTCTCTGGGAAAGCAGAGATCCCCAAAGCTGTTGTGCCTGTGGATAGGCTGCAGAGGGATAGTGAAAAACTGCATTAGTTTTCAGGGCTGGCACCTTCCCTGTGGGAGAAGGAGCCGTAAGTTTGCCTTTTCAGAAAAAAGCTTCTGCCGAGAGCGAGCACCGTGACATGCTGAGTCTCTGGGAAAGCAGAGATCCCAAAAGCTGTTGTGCCTGTGGATAGGCTGCAGAGGGATAGTGAAAAACTGCATTAGTTTTCAGGGCTGGCACCTTCCCTGTGGGAGAAGGAGCCGTAAGTTTGCCTTTTCAGAAAAAAGCTTCTGCCGAGAGCGAGCACCGTGACATGCTGAGTCTCTGGGAAAGCAGAGATCCCCAAAGCTGTTGTGCCTGTGGATAGGCTGCAGAGGGATAGTGAATACCAGCAAGATCTTTCAGGGCTAGCACCTTCCTTGTGGGAGAAGGAGCCACACTTTTGCCTTATCAGAAAAAGCTTCTGCCGAGAACGAGCACCGTGACATGCTGAGTCTCTGGGAAAGCAGAGATCCCAAAAGCTGTTGTGCCTGTGGATAGGCTGCAGAGGGATAGTGAAAAACTGCATTAGTTTTCAGGGCTGGCACCTTCCCTGTGGGAGAAGGAGCCGTAAGTTTGCCTTTTCAGAAAAAAGCTTCTGCCGAGAGCGAGCACCGTGACATGCTGAGTCTCTGGGAAAGCAGAGATCCCAAAAGCTGTTGTGCCTGTGGATAGGCTGCAGAGGGATAGTGAATACCAGCAAGATCTTTCAGGGCTAGCACCTTCCTTGTGGGAGAAGGAGCCACACTTTTGCCTTCTCAGAAAAAGCTTCTGCCGAGAACGAGCACCGTGACATGCTGAGTCTCTGGGAAAGCAGAGATCCCAAAAGCTGTTGTGCCTGTGGATAGGCTGCAGAGGGATAGTGAAAAACTGCATTAGTTTTCAGGGCTGGCACCTTCCCTGTGGGAGAAGGAGCCGTAAGTTTGCCTTTTCAGAAAAAAGCTTCTGCCGAGAGCGAGCACCGTGACATGCTGAGTCTCTGGGAAAGCAGAGATCCCCAAAGCTGTTGTGCCTGTGGATAGGCTGCAGAGGGATAGTGAATACCAGCAAGATCTTTCAGGGCTGGCACCTTCCTTGTGGGAGAAGGAGCCGTAAGTTTGCCTTTTCAGAAAAAGGCTCTGGCGAGAGTGAGCACCGTGAAATGGTGAGTCTCTGGGAAAGCAGAGATCCCCAAAGCTGTTGTGCCTGTGGATAGGCTGCAGAGGGATAGTGAAAAACTGCATTAGTTTTCAGGGCTGGCACCTTCCCTGTGGGAGAAGGAGCCGTAAGTTTGCCTTTTCAGAAAAAAGCTTCTGCCGAGAGCGAGCACCGTGACATGCTGAGTCTCTGGGAAAGCAGAGATCCCCAAAGCTGTTGTGCCTGTGGATAGGCTGCAGAGGGATAGTGAAAAACTGCATTAGTTTTCAGGGCTTGCACCTTCCCTGTGGGAGAAGGAGCCGTAAGTTTGCCTTTTCAGAAAAAAGCTTCTGCCGAGAGCGAGCACCGTGACATGCTGAGTCTCTGGGAAAGCAGAGATCCCCAAAGCTGTTGTGCCTGTGGATAGGCTGCAGAGGGATAGTGAAAAACTGCATTAGTTTTCAGGGCTGGCACCTTCCCTGTGGGAGAAGGAGCCGTAAGTTTGCCTTTTCAGAAAAAAGCTTCTGCCGAGAGCGAGCACCGTGACATGCTGAGTCTCTGGGAAAGCAGAGATCCCAAAAGCTGTTGTGCCTGTGGATAGGCTGCAGAGGGATAGTGAAAAACTGCATTAGTTTTCAGGGCTGGCACCTTCCCTGTGGGAGAAGGAGCCGCAAGTTTGCCTTTTCAGAAAAAAGCTTCTGCCGAGAGCGAGCACCGTGACATGCTGAGTCTCTGGGAAAGCAGAGATCCCAAAAGCTGTTGTGCCTGTGGATAGGCTGCAGAGGGATAGTGAAAAACTGCATTAGTTTTCAGGGCTGGCACCTTCCCTGTGGGAGAAGGAGCCGCAAGTTTGCCTTTTCAGAAAAAAGCTTCTGCCGAGAGCGAGCACCGTGACATGCTGAGTCTCTGGGAAAGCAGAGATCCCCAAAGCTGTTGTGCCTGTGGATAGGCTGCAGGCGGATAGTGAAGACCTGCATT
>NW_026060899.1:0-31565 GCF_929443795.1 Astur gentilis | reverse complement strand
CCGTGACATGCTGAGTCTCTGGGAAAGCAGAGATCCCCAAAGCTGTTGTGCCTGTGGATAGGCTGCAGAGGGATAGTGAAAAACTGCATTAGTTTTCAGGGCTGGCACCTTCCCTGTGGGAGAAGGAGCCGTAAGTTTGCCTTTTCAGAAAAAAGCTTCTGCCGAGAGCGAGCACCGTGACATGCTGAGTCTCTGGGAAAGCAGAGATCCCCAAAGCTGTTGTGCCTGTGGATAGGCTGCAGGAGGATAGTGAATACCAGCAAGATCTTTCAGGGCTAGCACCTTCCCTGTGGGAGAAGGAGCCACACTTTTGCCTTCTCAGAAAAAGCTTCTGCCGAGAGCGAGCACCGTGACATGCTGAGTCTCTGGGAAAGCAGAGATCCCAAAAGCTGTTGTGCCTGTGGATAGGCTGCAGAGGGATAGTGAATACCAGCAAGATCTTTCAGGGCTGGCACCTTCCTTGTGGGAGAAGGAGCCGTAAGTTTGCCTTTTCAGAAAAAGGCTCTGGCGAGAGTGAGCACCGTGACATGCTGAGTCTCTGGGAAAGCAGAGATCCCCAAAGCTGTTGTGCCTGTGGATAGGCTGCAGAGGGATAGTGAAAAACTGCATTAGTTTTCAGGGCTGGCACCTTCCCTGTGGGAGAAGGAGCCGTAAGTTTGCCTTTTCAGAAAAAAGCTTCTGCCGAGAGCGAGCACCGTGACATGCTGAGTCTCTGGGAAAGCAGAGATCCCAAAAGCTGTTGTGCCTGTGGATAGGCTGCAGAGGGATAGTGAAAAAACTGCATTAGTTTTCAGGGCTGGCACCTTCCCTGTGGGAGAAGGAGCCGTAAGTTTGCCTTTTCAGAAAAAAGCTTCTGCCGAGAGCGAGCACCGTGACATGCTGAGTCTCTGGGAAAGCAGAGATCCCCAAAGCTGTTGTGCCTGTGGATAGGCTGCAGAGGGATAGTGAAAAACTGCATTAGTTTTCAGGGCTGGCACCTTCCTGTGGGAGAAGGAGCCGTAAGTTTGCCTTTCAGAAAAAAAGCTTCTGGCCGAGAGCGAGCACCGTGACATGCTGAGTCTCTGGGAAAGCAGAGATCCCCAAAGCTGTTGTGCCTGTGGATAGGCTGCAGAGGGATAGTGAAAAACTGCATTAGTTTTCAGGGCTGGCACCTTCCCTGTGGGAGAAGGAGCCGTAAAGTTTGCCTTTTCAGAAAAAAGCTTCTGCCGAGAGCGAGCACCGTGACATGCTGAGTCTCTGGGAAAGCAGAGATCCCCAAAGCTGTTGTGCCTGTGGATAGGCTGCCAGAGGGATAGTGAAAAACTGCATTAGTTTTCAGGGCTGGCACCTTCCCTGTGGGAGAAGGAGCCGTAAGTTTGCCTTTTCAGAAAAAAGCTTCTGCCGAGAGCGAGCACCGTGACATGCTGAGTCATCTGGGAAAGCAGAGATCCCCAAAGCTGTTGTGCCTGTGGATAGGCTGCAGAGGGATAGTGAAAAACTGCATTATTTTTCAGGGCTGGCCCCTTCCCTGTGGGAGAAGGAGCCGTAAGTTTTGCCTTTTCAGAAAAAAGCTTCTGCCGAGAGCGAGCACCGTGACATGCTGAGTCTCTGGGAAAGCAGAGATCCCCAAAGCTGTTGTGCCTGTGGATAGGCTGCAGAGGGATAGTGAAAAACTGCATTAGTTTTCAGGGCTGGCACCTTCCCTGTGGGAGAAGGAGCCGTAAGTTTGCCTTTTCAGAAAAAAGCTTCTGCCGAGAGGCGAGCACCGTGACATGCTGAGTCTCTGGGAAAGCAGAGATCCCAAAAGCTGTTGTGCCTGTGGATAGGCTGCAGAGGGATAGTGAAAAACTGCATTAGTTTTCAGGGCTGGCACCTTCCCTGTGGGAGAAGGAGCCGTAAGTTTGCCTTTTCAGAAAAAAGCTTCTGCCGAGAACGAGCACCGTGACATGCTGAGTCTCTGGGAAAGCAGAGATCCCAAAAGCTGTTGTGCCTGTGGATAGGCTGCAGAGGGATAGTGAATACCAGCAAGATCTTTCAGGGCTGGCACCTTCCTTGTGGGAGAAGGAGCCGTAAGTTTGCCTTTTCAGAAAAAGGCTCTGCCGAGAGCGAGCACCGTGACATGCTGAGTCTCTGGGAAAAGCAGAGATCCCCAAAGCTGTTGTGCCTGTGGATAGGCTGCAGAGGGATAGTGAAAAACTGCATTAGTTTTCAGGGCTAGCACCTTCCTGAGGGAGAAGGAGCCGAAAGTTTTCTTTTTTCAGAAAAAAGCTTCTGCCGAGAGCGAGCACCGTGACATGCTGAGTCTCTGGGAAAGCAGAGATCCCCAAAGCTGTTGTGCCTGTGGATAGGCTGCAGAGGGATAGTGAAAAACTGCATTAGCCTTCCCTGTGGGAGAAGGAGCCGTAAGTTTGCCTTTTCAGAAAAAAAGCTTCTGCCGAGAGCGAGCACCGTGACATGCTGAGTCTCTGGGAAAGCAGAGATCCCCAAAGCTGTTGTGCCTGTGGATAGGCTGCAGGAGGATAGTGAATACCAGCAAGATCTTTCAGGGCTAGCACCTTCCCTGTGGGGAGAAGGAGCCACACTTTTGCCTTTTCAGAAAAAGCTTCTGCCGAGAACGAGCACCGTGACATGCTGAGTCTCTGGGAAGCAGAGATCCCAAAAGCTGTTGTGCCTGTGGATAGGCTGCAGAGGGGATAGTGAAAAACTGCATTAGTTTTCAGGGCTGGCACCTTCCCTGTGGGAGAAGGAGCCGTAAGTTTGCCTTTTCAGGAAAAAAGCTTCTGCCGAGAGCGAGGCACCGTGACATGCTGAGTCTCTGGGAAAAGCAGAGATCCCCAAAGCTGTTTGTGCCTGTGGATAGGCTGCAGAGGGATAGTGAAAAACTGCATTAGTTTTCAGGGCTGGGCACCTTCCCTGTGGGAGAAGGAGCCGTAAGTTTGCCTTTTCAGAAAAAAGCTTCTGCCGAGAGCGAGCACCGTGACATGCTGAGTCTCTGGGAAAGCAGAGATCCCCAAAGCTGTTGTGCCTGTGGATAGGCTGCAGAGGGATAGTGAATACCAGCAAGATCTTTCAGGGCTGGCACCTTCCTTGTGGGAGAAGGAGCCGTAAGTTTTGCCTTTTCAGAAAAAGGCTCTGGCGAGAGTGAGCACCGTGACATGCTGAGTCTCTGGGAAAGCAGAGATCCCCAAAGCTGTTGTGCCTGTGGATAGGCTGCAGAGGGATAGTGAAAAACTGCATTAGTTTTCAGGGCTGGCACCTTCCCTGTGGGAGAAGGAGCCGTAAGTTTGCCTTTTCAGAAAAAAGCTTCTGCCGAGAGCGAGCACCGTGACATGCTGAGTCTCTGGGAAAGCAGAGATCCCAAAAGCTGTTGTGCCTGTGGATAGGCTGCAGGGAGGATAGTGAATACCAGCAAGATCTTTCAGGGCTAGCACCTTCCTTGTGGGAGAAGGAGCCACACTTTTGCTTTCTCAGAAAAAGCTTCTGCCGAGAACGAGGCACCGTGACATGCTGAGTCTCTGGGAAAGCAGAGATCCCAAAAGCTGTTGTGCCTGTGGATAGGCTGCAGAGGGATAGTGAAAAACTGCATTAGTTTTTCAGGGCTGGCACCTTCCCTGTGGGAGAAGGAGCCGTAAGTTTGCCTTTTCAGAAAAAAGCTTCTGCCGAGAGCGAGCACCGTGACATGCTGAGTCTCTGGGAAAGCAGAGATCCCCAAAGCTGTTGTGCCTGTGGATAGGCTGCAGAGGGATAGTGAAAAACTGCATTAGTTTTCAGGGCTGGCCACCTTCCCTGTGGGAGAAGGAGCCGTAAGTTTGCCTTTTCAGAAAAAAGCTTCCTGCCGAGAGCGAGCACCGTGACATGCTGAGTCTCTGGGAAAGCAGAGATCCCCAAAGCTGTTGTGCCTGTGGATAGGCTGCAGAGGGATAGTGAAAAACTGCATTAGTTTTTCAGGGCTGGCACCTTCCCTGTGGGAGAAGGAGCCGTAAGTTTGCCTTTTCAGAAAAAAGCTTCTGCCGGAGAGCGAGCACCGTGACCATGCTGAGTCTCTGGGAAAGCAGGAGATCCCAAAAGCTGTTGTGCCTGTGGATAGGCTGCAGAGGGATAGTGAAAAACTGCATTAGTTTTCAGGGCTGGCCCCTTCCCTGTGGGAGAAGGAGCCGTAAGTTTGCCTTTTCAGAAAAAAGCTTCTGCCGAGAGCGAGCACCGTGACATGCTGAGTCTCTGGGAAAGCAGAGATCCCAAAAGCTGTTGTGCCTGTGGATAGGCTGCAGAGGGATAGTGAAAAACTGCATTAGTTTTCAGGGCTGGCACCTTCCCTGTGGGAGAAGGAGCCGTAAGTTTGCCTTTTCAGAAAAAAGCTTCTGCCGAGAGCGAGCACCGTGACATGCTGAGTCTCTGGGAAAGCAGAGATCCCAAAAGCTGTTGTGCCTGTGGATAGGCTGCAGAGGGATAGTGAAAAACTGCATTAGTTTTCAGGGCTGGCACCTTCCCTGTGGGAGAAGGAGCCGTAAGTTTGCCTTTTCAGAAAAAAGCTTCTGCCGAGAACGAGCACCGTGACATGCTGAGTCTCTGGGAAAGCAGAGATCCCAAAAGCTGTTGTGCCTGTGGATAGGCTGCAGAGGGATAGTGAATACCAGCAAGATCTTTCAGGGCTGGCACCTTCCTTGTGGGAGAAGGAGCCGTAAGTTTGCCTTTTCAGAAAAAGGCTCTGCCGAGAGCGAGCACCGTGACATGCTGAGTCTCTGGGAAAGCAGAGATCCCCAAAGCTGTTGTGCCTGTGGATAGGCTGCAGAGGGATAGTGAAAAACTGCATTAGTTTTCAGGGCTAGCACCTTCCCTGAGGGAGAAGGAGCCGAAAGTTTTCTTTTTCAGAAAAAAGCTTCTGCCGAGAGCGAGCACCGTGACATGCTGAGTCTCTGGGAAAGCAGAGATCCCCAAAGCTGTTGTGCCTGTGGATAGGCTGCAGAGGGATAGTGAAAAACTGCATTAGTTTTCAGGGCTGGCACCTTCCCTGTGGGAGAAGGAGCCGTAAGTTTGCCTTTTCAGAAAAAAGCTTCTGCCGAGAGCGAGCACCGTGACATGCTGAGTCTCTGGGAAAGCAGAGATCCCCAAAGCTGTTGTGCCTGTGGATAGGCTGCAGGAGGATAGTGAATACCAGCAAGATCTTTCAGGGCTAGCACCTTCCCTGTGGGAGAAGGAGCCACACTTTTGCCTTTTCAGAAAAAGCTTCTGCCGAGAACGAGCACCGTGACATGCTGAGTCTCTGGGAAAGCAGAGATCCCAAAAGCTGTTGTGCCTGTGGATAGGCTGCAGAGGGATAGTGAAAAACTGCATTAGTTTTCAGGGCTGGCACCTTCCCTGTGGGAGAAGGAGCCGTAAGTTTGCCTTTTCAGAAAAAAGCTTCTGCCGAGAGCGAGCACCGTGACATGCTGAGTCTCTGGGAAAGCAGAGATCCCCAAAGCTGTTGTGCCTGTGGATAGGCTGCAGAGGGATAGTGAAAAACTGCATTAGTTTTCAGGGCTGGCACCTTCCCTGTGGGAGAAGGAGCCGTAAGTTTGCCTTTTCAGAAAAAAGCTTCTGCCGAGAGCGAGCACCGTGACATGCTGAGTCTCTGGGAAAGCAGAGATCCCCAAAGCTGTTGTGCCTGTGGATAGGCTGCAGAGGGATAGTGAATACCAGCAAGATCTTTCAGGGCTGGCACCTTCCTTGTGGGAGAAGGAGCCGTAAGTTTGCCTTTTCAGAAAAAGGCTCTGGCGAGAGTGAGCACCGTGACATGCTGAGTCTCTGGGAAAGCAGAGATCCCCAAAGCTGTTGTGCCTGTGGATAGGCTGCAGAGGGATAGTGAAAAACTGCATTAGTTTTCAGGGCTGGCACCTTCCCTGTGGGAGAAGGAGCCGTAAGTTTGCCTTTTCAGAAAAAAGCTTCTGCCGAGAGCGAGCACCGTGACATGCTGAGTCTCTGGGAAAGCAGAGATCCCCAAAGCTGTTGTGCCTGTGGATAGGCTGCAGAGGGATAGTGAAAAACTGCATTAGTTTTCAGGGCTGGCACCTTCCCTGTGGGAGAAGGAGCCGTAAGTTTGCCTTTTCAGAAAAAAGCTTCTGCCGAGACCGAGCACCGTGACATGCTGAGTCTCTGGGAAAGCAGAGATCCCCAAAGCTGTTGTGCCTGTGGATAGGCTGCAGAGGGATAGTGAAAAACTGCATTAGTTTTCAGGGCTGGCCCCTTCCCTGTGGGAGAAGGAGCCGTAAGTTTGCCTTTTCAGAAAAAAGCTTCTGCCGAGAGCGAGCACCGTGACATGCTGAGTCTCTGGGAAAGCAGAGATCCCCAAAGCTGTTGTGCCTGTGGATAGGCTGCAGAGGGATAGTGAAAAACTGCATTAGTTTTCAGGGCTGGCACCTTCCCTGTGGGAGAAGGAGCCGTAAGTTTGCCTTTTCAGAAAAAAGCTTCTGCCGAGAGCGAGCACCGTGACATGCTGAGTCTCTGGGAAAGCAGAGATCCCCAAAGCTGTTGTGCCTGTGGATAGGCTGCAGAGGGATAGTGAAAAACTGCATTAGTTTTCAGGGCTGGCACCTTCCCTGTGGGAGAAGGAGCCGAAAGTTTTCTTTTTCAGAAAAAAGCTTCTGCCGAGAGCGAGCACCGTGACATGCTGAGTCTCTGGGAAAGCAGAGATCCCCAAAGCTGTTGTGCCTGTGGATAGGCTGCAGAGGGATAGTGAAAAACTGCATTAGTTTTCAGGGCTGGCACCTTCCCTGTGGGAGAAGGAGCCGTAAGTTTGCCTTTTCAGAAAAAAGCTTCTGCCGAGAGCGAGCACCGTGACATGCTGAGTCTCTGGGAAAGCAGAGATCCCCAAAGCTGTTGTGCCTGTGGATAGGCTGCAGGAGGATAGTGAATACCAGCAAGATCTTTCAGGGCTAGCACCTTCCCTGTGGGAGAAGGAGCCACACTTTTGCCTTCTCAGAAAAAGCTTCTGCCGAGAACGAGCACCGTGACATGCTGAGTCTCTGGGAAAGCAGAGATCCCCAAAGCTGTTGTGCCTGTGGATAGGCTGCAGAGGGATAGTGAAAAACTGCATTAGTTTTCAGGGCTGGCACCTTCCCTGTGGGAGAAGGAGCCGTAAGTTTGCCTTTTCAGAAAAAAGCTTCTGCCGAGAGCGAGCACCGTGACATGCTGAGTCTCTGGGAAAGCAGAGATCCCCAAAGCTGTTGTGCCTGTGGATAGGCTGCAGAGGGATAGTGAAAAACTGCATTAGTTTTCAGGGCTGGCACCTTCCCTGTGGGAGAAGGAGCCGTAAGTTTGCCTTTTCAGAAAAAAGCTTCTGCCGAGAGCGAGCACCGTGACATGCTGAGTCTCTGGGAAAGCAGAGATTCCAAAAGCTGTTGTGCCTGTGGATAGGCTGCAGAGGGATAGTGAATACCAGCAAGATCTTTCAGGGCTGGCACCTTCCTTGTGGGAGAAGGAGCCGTAAGTTTGCCTTTTCAGAAAAAAGCTTCTGCCGAGAACGAGCACCGTGACATGCTGAGTCTCTGGGAAAGCAGAGATCCCCAGTGCTGCTGCGGCTAAAGGATCCCCAGTGCTGTTGTGCCTGTGGATAGGCTGCAGGTGGCGGTGAAGACCACAAAATCTTTCAGGCCTGGCACTTGCCTTGCTGGAGAAGGAGTCAGACCTTTGCCTTCTCAGAAAAAGCTTCTGCCAAGAACGAGCACCGTGACATGCTGAGTCTCTGGGAAAGCAGAGATCCCCAAAGCTGTTGTGCCTGTGGATAGGCTGCAGAGGGATAGTGAAAAACTGCATTAGTTTTCAGGGCTGGCACCTTCCCTGTGGGAGAAGGAGCCGTAAGTTTGCCTTTTCAGAAAAAAGCTTCTGCCGAGAGCGAGCACCGTGACATGCTGAGTCTCTGGGAAAGCAGAGATCCCCAAAGCTGTTGTGCCTGTGGATAGGCTGCAGAGGGATAGTGAAAAACTGCATTAGTTTTCAGGGCTGGCACCTTCCCTGTGGGAGAAGGAGCCGTAAGTTTGCCTTTTCAGAAAAAAGCTTCTGCCGAGAACGAGCACCGTGACATGCTGAGTCTCTGGGAAAGCAGAGATCCCCAAAGCTGTTGTGCCTGTGGATAGGCTGCAGAGGGATAGTGAAAAACTGCATTAGTTTTCAGGGCTGGCACCTTCCCTGTGGGAGAAGGAGCCGTAAGTTTGCCTTTTCAGAAAAAAGCTTCTGCCGAGAGCGAGCACCGTGACATGCTGAGTCTCTGGGAAAGCAGAGATCCCCAAAGCTGTTGTGCCTGTGGATAGGCTGCAGAGGGATAGTGAATACCAGCAAGATCTTTCAGGGCTGGCACCTTCCTTGTGGGAGAAGGAGCCGTAAGTTTGCCTTTTCAGGAAAAGGCTCTGGCGAGAGTGAGCACCGTGACATGCTGAGTCTCTGGGAAAGCAGAGATCCCCAAAGCTGTTGTGCCTGTGGATAGGCTGCAGAGGGATAGTGAAAAACTGCATTAGTTTTCAGGGCTGGCACCTTCCCTGTGGGAGAAGGAGCCGTAAGTTTGCCTTTTCAGAAAAAAGCTTCTGCCGAGAGCGAGCACCGTGACATGCTGAGTCTCTGGGAAAGCAGAGATCCCCAAAGCTGTTGTGCCTGTGGATAGGCTGCAGAGGGATAGTGAAAAACTGCATTAGTTTTCAGGGCTGGCACCTTCCCTGTGGGAGAAGGAGCCGTAAGTTTGCCTTTTCAGAAAAAAGCTTCTGCCGAGAACGAGCACCGTGACATGCTGAGTCTCTGGGAAAGCAGAGATCCCAAAAGCTGTTGTGCCTGTGGATAGGCTGCAGAGGGATAGTGAATACCAGCAAGATCTTTCAGGGCTGGCACCTTCCCTGTGGGAGAAGGAGCCGTAAGTTTGCCTTTTCAGAAAAAGGCTCTGCCGAGAGCGAGCACCGTGACATGCTGAGTCTCTGGGAAAGCAGAGATCCCCAAAGCTGTTGTGCCTGTGGATAGGCTGCAGAGGGATAGTGAAAAACTGCATTAGTTTTCAGGGCTGGCACCTTCCCTGTGGGAGAAGGAGCCGTAAGTTTGCCTTTTCAGAAAAAAGCTTCTGCCGAGAGCGAGCACCGTGACATGCTGAGTCTCTGGGAAAGCAGAGATCCCCAAAGCTGTTGTGCCTGTGGATAGGCTGCAGAGGGATAGTGAAAAACTGCATTAGTTTTCAGGGCTGGCACCTTCCCTGTGGGAGAAGGAGCCGTAAGTTTGCCTTTTCAGAAAAAAGCTTCTGCCGAGAGCGAGCACCGTGACATGCTGAGTCTCTGGGAAAGCAGAGATCCCCAAAGCTGTTGTGCCTGTGGATAGGCTGCAGAGGGATAGTGAAAAACTGCATTAGTTTTCAGGGCTGGCACCTTCCCTGTGGGAGAAGGAGCCGTAAGTTTGCCTTTTCAGAAAAAAGCTTCTGCCGAGAGCGAGCACCGTGACATGCTGAGTCTCTGGGAAAGCAGAGATCCCAAAAGCTGTTGTGCCTGTGGATAGGCTGCAGAGGGATAGTGAAAAACTGCATTAGTTTTCAGGGCTGGCACCTTCCCTGTGGGAGAAGGAGCCGTAAGTTTGCCTTTTCAGAAAAAAGCTTCTGCCGAGAGCGAGCACCGTGACATGCTGAGTCTCTGGGAAAGCAGAGATCCCAAAAGCTGTTGTGCCTGTGGATAGGCTGCAGAGGGATAGTGAAAAACTGCATTAGTTTTCAGGGCTGGCACCTTCCCTGTGGGAGAAGGAGCCGTAAGTTTGCCTTTTCAGAAAAAAGCTTCTGCCGAGAGCGAGCACCGTGACATGCTGAGTCTCTGGGAAAGCAGAGATCCCCAAAGCTGTTGTGCCTGTGGATAGGCTGCAGAGGGATAGTGAAAAACTGCATTAGTTTTCAGGGCTGGCACCTTCCCTGTGGGAGAAGGAGCCGTAAGTTTGCCTTTTAAGAAAAAAGCTTCTGCCGAGAACGAGCACCGTGACATGCTGAGTCTCTGGGAAAGCAGAGATCCCAAAAGCTGTTGTGCCTGTGGATAGGCTGCAGAGGGATAGTGAATACCAGCAAGATCTTTCAGGGCTGGCACCTTCCCTGTGGGAGAAGGAGCCGTAAGTTTGCCTTTTCAGAAAAAGGCTCTGCCGAGAGCGAGCACCGTGACATGCTGAGTCTCTGGGAAAGCAGAGATCCCCAAAGCTGTTGTGCCTGTGGATAGGCTGCAGAGGGATAGTGAAAAACTGCATTAGTTTTCAGGGCTGGCACCTTCCCTGTGGGAGAAGGAGCCGTAAGTTTGCCTTTTCAGAAAAAAGCTTCTGCCGAGAGCGAGCACCGTGACATGCTGAGTCTCTGGGAAAGCAGAGATCCCCAAAGCTGTTGTGCCTGTGGATAGGCTGCAGAGGGATAGTGAAAAACTGCATTAGTTTTCAGGGCTGGCACCTTCCCTGTGGGAGAAGGAGCCGTAAGTTTGCCTTTTCAGAAAAAAGCTTCTGCCGAGAGCGAGCACCGTGACATGCTGAGTCTCTGGGAAAGCAGAGATCCCCAAAGCTGTTGTGCCTGTGGATAGGCTGCAGAGGGATAGTGAAAAACTGCATTAGTTTTCAGGGCTGGCACCTTCCCTGTGGGAGAAGGAGCCGTAAGTTTGCCTTTTCAGAAAAAAGCTTCTGCCGAGAACGAGCACCGTGACATGCTGAGTCTCTGGGAAAGCAGAGATCCCAAAAGCTGTTGTGCCTGTGGATAGGCTGCAGAGGGATAGTGAATACCAGCAAGATCTTTCAGGGCTGGCACCTTCCTTGTGGGAGAAGGAGCCGTAAGTTTGCCTTTTCAGAAAAAGGCTCTACCGAGAGCGAGCACCGTGACATGCTGAGTCTCTGGGAAAGCAGAGATCCCCAAAGCTGTTGTGCCTGTGGATAGGCTGCAGAGGGATAGTGAAAAACTGCATTAGTTTTCAGGGCTAGCACCTTCCCTGAGGGAGAAGGAGCCGAAAGTTTTCTTTTTCAGAAAAAAGCTTCTGCCGAGAGCGAGCACCGTGACATGCTGAGTCTCTGGGAAAGCAGAGATCCCAAAAGCTGTTGTGCCTGTGGATAGGCTGCAGAGGGATAGTGAATACCAGCAAGATCTTTCAGGGCTGGCACCTTCCTTGTGGGAGAAGGAGCCGTAAGTTTGCCTTTTCAGGAAAAGGCTCTGGCGAGAGTGAGCACCGTGACATGCTGAGTCTCTGGGAAAGCAGAGATCCCCAAAGCTGTTGTGCCTGTGGATAGGCTGCAGAGGGATAGTGAAAAACTGCATTAGTTTTCAG
Organism: Astur gentilis; assembly: GCF_929443795.1. Classification (NCBI taxonomy): domain Eukaryota; kingdom Metazoa; phylum Chordata; class Aves; order Accipitriformes; family Accipitridae; genus Astur; species Astur gentilis. The sequence goes on along the minus strand of NW_026060899.1, from coordinate 20,313 downwards.
GGCTGGCACCTTCCCTGTGGGAGAAGGAGCCGTAAGTTTGCCTTTTCAGAAAAAAGCTTCTGCCGAGAGCGAGCACCGTGACATGCTGAGTCTCTGGGAAAGCAGAGATCCCCAAAGCTGTTGTGCCTGTGGATAGGCTGCAGAGGGATAGTGAAAAACTGCATTAGTTTTCAGGGCTGGCACCTTCCCTGTGGGAGAAGGAGCCGTAAGTTTGCCTTTTCAGAAAAAAGCTTCTGCCGAGAGCGAGCACCGTGACATGCTGAGTCTCTGGGAAAGCAGAGATCCCAAAAGCTGTTGTGCCTGTGGATAGGCTGCAGAGGGATAGTGAAAAACTGCATTAGTTTTCAGGGCTGGCACCTTCCCTGTGGGAGAAGGTGCCGTAAGTTTGCCTTTTCAGAAAAAAGCTTCTGCCGAGAGCGAGCACCGTGACATGCTGAGTCTCTGGGAAAGCAGAGATCCCCAAAGCTATTGTGCCTGTGGATAGGCTGCAGAGGGATAGTGAAAAACTGCATTAGTTTTCAGGGCTGGCACCTTCCCTGTGGGAGAAGGAGCCGTAAGTTTGCCTTTTCAGAAAAAAGCTTCTGCCGAGAGCGAGCACCGTGACATGCTGAGTCTCTGGGAAAGCAGAGATCCCCAAAGCTGTTGTGCCTGTGGATAGGCTGCAGAGGGATAGTGAATACCAGCAAGATCTTTCAGGGCTGGCACCTTCCCTGTGGGAGAAGGAGCCGTAAGTTTGCCTTTTCAGAAAAAGGCTCTGCCGAGAGCGAGCACCGTGACATGCTGAGTCTCTGGGAAAGCAGAGATCCCCAAAGCTGTTGTGCCTGTGGATAGGCTGCAGAGGGATAGTGAAAAACTGCATTAGTTTTCAGGGCTGGCACCTTCCCTGTGGGAGAAGGAGCCGTAAGTTTGCCTTTTCAGAAAAAAGCTTCTGCCGAGAGCGAGCACCGTGACATGCTGAGTCTCTGGGAAAGCAGAGATCCCCAAAGCTGTTGTGCCTGTGGATAGGCTGCAGAGGGATAGTGAAAAACTGCATTAGTTTTCAGGGCTGGCACCTTCCCTGTGGGAGAAGGAGCCGTAAGTTTGCCTTTTCAGAAAAAAGCTTCTGCCGAGAGCGAGCACCGTGACATGCTGAGTCTCTGGGAAAGCAGAGATCCCCAAAGCTGTTGTGCCTGTGGATAGGCTGCAGAGGGATAGTGAAAAACTGCATTAGTTTTCAGGGCTGGCACCTTCCCTGTGGGAGAAGGAGCCGTAAGTTTGCCTTTTCAGAAAAAAGCTTCTGCCGAGAGCGAGCACCGTGACATGCTGAGTCTCTGGGAAAGCAGAGATCCCCAAAGCTGTTGTGCCTGTGGATAGGCTGCAGAGGGATAGTGAATACCAGCAAGATCTTTCAGGGCTGGCACCTTCCTTGTGGGAGAAGGAGCCGTAAGTTTGCCTTTTCAGAAAAAGGCTCTGCCGAGAGTGAGCACCGTGACATGCTGAGTCTCTGGGAAAGCAGAGATCCCCAAAGCTGTTGTGCCTGTGGATAGGCTGCAGAGGGATAGTGAAAAACTGCATTAGTTTTCAGGGCTGGCACCTTCCCTGTGGGAGAAGGAGCCGTAAGTTTGCCTTTTCAGAAAAAAGCTTCTGCCGAGAGCGAGCACCGTGACATGCTGAGTCTCTGGGAAAGCAGAGATCCCCAAAGCTGTTGTGCCTGTGGATAGGCTGCAGAGGGATAGTGAATACCAGCAAGATCTTTCAGGGCTAGCACCTTCCTTGTGGGAGAAGGAGCCACACTTTTGCCTTCTCAGAAAAAGCTTCTGCCGAGAACGAGCACCGTGACATGCTGAGTCTCTGGGAAAGCAGAGATCCCCAGTGCTGCTGCGGCTAAAGGATCCCCAGTGCTATTGTGCCTGTGGATAGGCTGCAGGTGGCGGTGAAGACCACAAAATCTTTCAGGCCTGGCACTTGCCTTGCTGGAGAAGGAGCCAGACCTTTGCCTTCTCAGAAAAAGCTTCTGCCAAGAACGAGCACCGTGACATGCTGAGTCTCTGGGAAAGCAGAGATCCCCAATGCTGTTGCGGCTAAAGATAGGCTGCAGAGGGATAGTGAATACCAGCAAGATCTTTCAGGGCTGGCACCTTCCTTGTGGGAGAAGGAGCCGTAAGTTTGCCTTTTCAGAAAAAGGCTCTACCGAGAGCGAGCACCGTGACATGCTGAGTCTCTGGGAAAGCAGAGATCCCCAAAGCTGTTGTGCCTGTGGATAGGCTGCAGAGGGATAGTGAAAAACTGCATTAGTTTTCAGGGCTAGCACCTTCCCTGAGGGAGAAGGAGCCGAAAGTTTTCTTTTTCAGAAAAAAGCTTCTGCCGAGAGCGAGCACCGTGACATGCTGAGTCTCTGGGAAAGCAGAGATCCCCAAAGCTGTTGTGCCTGTGGATAGGCTGCAGAGGGATAGTGAAAAACTGCATTAGTTTTCAGGGCTGGCACCTTCCCTGTGGGAGAAGGAGCCGTAAGTTTGCCTTTTCAGAAAAAAGCTTCTGCCGAGAGCGAGCACCGTGACATGCTGAGTCTCTGGGAAAGCAGAGATCCCCAAAGCTGTTGTGCCTGTGGATAGGCTGCAGAGGGATAGTGAAAAACTGCATTAGTTTTCAGGGCTGGCACCTTCCCTGTGGGAGAAGGAGCCGTAAGTTTGCCTTTTCAGAAAAAAGCTTCTGCCGAGAACGAGCACCGTGACATGCTGAGTCTCTGGGAAAGCAGAGATCCCCAAAGCTGTTGTGCCTGTGGATAGGCTGCAGAGGGATAGTGAATACCAGCAAGATCTTTCAGGGCTGGCACCTTCCCTGTGGGAGAAGGAGCCGTAAGTTTGCCTTTTCAGAAAAAGGCTCTGCCGAGAGCGAGCACCGTGACATGCTGAGTCTCTGGGAAAGCAGAGATCCCCAAAGCTGTTGTGCCTGTGGATAGGCTGCAGAGGGATAGTGAAAAACTGCATTAGTTTTCAGGGCTGGCACCTTCCCTGTGGGAGAAGGAGCCGTAAGTTTGCCTTTTCAGAAAAAAGCTTCTGCCGAGAGCGAGCACCGTGACATGCTGAGTCTCTGGGAAAGCAGAGATCCCCAAAGCTGTTGTGCCTGTGGATAGGCTGCAGAGGGATAGTGAAAAACTGCATTAGTTTTCAGGGCTGGCACCTTCCCTGTGGGAGAAGGAGCCGTAAGTTTGCCTTTTCAGAAAAAAGCTTCTGCCGAGAGCGAGCACCGTGACATGCTGAGTCTCTGGGAAAGCAGAGATCCCCAAAGCTGTTGTGCCTGTGGATAGGCTGCAGAGGGATAGTGAAAAACTGCATTAGTTTTCAGGGCTGGCACCTTCCCTGTGGGAGAAGGAGCCGTAAGTTTGCCTTTTCAGAAAAAAGCTTCTGCCGAGAGCGAGCACCGTGACATGCTGAGTCTCTGGGAAAGCAGAGATCCCAAAAGCTGTTGTGCCTGTGGATAGGCTGCAGAGGGATAGTGAAAAACTGCATTAGTTTTCAGGGCTGGCACCTTCCCTGTGGGAGAAGGAGCCGTAAGTTTGCCTTTTCAGAAAAAAGCTTCTGCCGAGAGCGAGCACCGTGACATGCTGAGTCTCTGGGAAAGCAGAGATCCCAAAAGCTGTTGTGCCTGTGGATAGGCTGCAGAGGGATAGTGAAAAACTGCATTAGTTTTCAGGGCTGGCACCTTCCCTGTGGGAGAAGGAGCCGTAAGTTTGCCTTTTCAGAAAAAAGCTTCTGCCGAGAGCGAGCACCGTGACATGCTGAGTCTCTGGGAAAGCAGAGATCCCCAAAGCTGTTGTGCCTGTGGATAGGCTGCAGAGGGATAGTGAAAAACTGCATTAGTTTTCAGGGCTGGCACCTTCCCTGTGGGAGAAGGAGCCGTAAGTTTGCCTTTTAAGAAAAAAGCTTCTGCCGAGAACGAGCACCGTGACATGCTGAGTCTCTGGGAAAGCAGAGATCCCAAAAGCTGTTGTGCCTGTGGATAGGCTGCAGAGGGATAGTGAATACCAGCAAGATCTTTCAGGGCTGGCACCTTCCCTGTGGGAGAAGGAGCCGTAAGTTTGCCTTTTCAGAAAAAGGCTCTGCCGAGAGCGAGCACCGTGACATGCTGAGTCTCTGGGAAAGCAGAGATCCCCAAAGCTGTTGTGCCTGTGGATAGGCTGCAGAGGGATAGTGAAAAACTGCATTAGTTTTCAGGGCTGGCACCTTCCCTGTGGGAGAAGGAGCCGTAAGTTTGCCTTTTCAGAAAAAAGCTTCTGCCGAGAGCGAGCACCGTGACATGCTGAGTCTCTGGGAAAGCAGAGATCCCCAAAGCTGTTGTGCCTGTGGATAGGCTGCAGAGGGATAGTGAAAAACTGCATTAGTTTTCAGGGCTGGCACCTTCCCTGTGGGAGAAGGAGCCGTAAGTTTGCCTTTTCAGAAAAAAGCTTCTGCCGAGAGCGAGCACCGTGACATGCTGAGTCTCTGGGAAAGCAGAGATCCCCAAAGCTGTTGTGCCTGTGGATAGGCTGCAGAGGGATAGTGAAAAACTGCATTAGTTTTCAGGGCTGGCACCTTCCCTGTGGGAGAAGGAGCCGTAAGTTTGCCTTTTCAGAAAAAAGCTTCTGCCGAGAGCGAGCACCGTGACATGCTGAGTCTCTGGGAAAGCAGAGATCCCAAAAGCTGTTGTGCCTGTGGATAGGCTGCAGAGGGATAGTGAAAAACTGCATTAGTTTTCAGGGCTGGCACCTTCCCTGTGGGAGAAGGAGCCGTAAGTTTGCCTTTTCAGAAAAAAGCTTCTGCCGAGAACGAGCACCGTGACATGCTGAGTCTCTGGGAAAGCAGAGATCCCAAAAGCTGTTGTGCCTGTGGATAGGCTGCAGAGGGATAGTGAATACCAGCAAGATCTTTCAGGGCTGGCACCTTCCTTGTGGGAGAAGGAGCCGTAAGTTTGCCTTTTCAGAAAAAGGCTCTACCGAGAGCGAGCACCGTGACATGCTGAGTCTCTGGGAAAGCAGAGATCCCCAAAGCTGTTGTGCCTGTGGATAGGCTGCAGAGGGATAGTGAAAAACTGCATTAGTTTTCAGGGCTAGCACCTTCCCTGAGGGAGAAGGAGCCGAAAGTTTTCTTTTTCAGAAAAAAGCTTCTGCCGAGAGCGAGCACCGTGACATGCTGAGTCTCTGGGAAAGCAGAGATCCCAAAAGCTGTTGTGCCTGTGGATAGGCTGCAGAGGGATAGTGAATACCAGCAAGATCTTTCAGGGCTGGCACCTTCCTTGTGGGAGAAGGAGCCGTAAGTTTGCCTTTTCAGGAAAAGGCTCTGGCGAGAGTGAGCACCGTGACATGCTGAGTCTCTGGGAAAGCAGAGATCCCCAAAGCTGTTGTGCCTGTGGATAGGCTGCAGAGGGATAGTGAAAAACTGCATTAGTTTTCAGGGCTGGCACCTTCCCTGTGGGAGAAGGAGCCGTAAGTTTGCCTTTTCAGAAAAAAGCTTCTGCCGAGAGCGAGCACCGTGACATGCTGAGTCTCTGGGAAAGCAGAGATCCCCAAAGCTGTTGTGCCTGTGGATAGGCTGCAGAGGGATAGTGAAAAACTGCATTAGTTTTCAGGGCTGGCACCTTCCCTGTGGGAGAAGGAGCCGTAAGTTTGCCTTTTCAGAAAAAAGCTTCTGCCGAGAGCGAGCACCGTGACATGCTGAGTCTCTGGGAAAGCAGAGATCCCAAAAGCTGTTGTGCCTGTGGATAGGCTGCAGAGGGATAGTGAAAAACTGCATTAGTTTTCAGGGCTGGCACCTTCCCTGTGGGAGAAGGAGCCGTAAGTTTGCCTTTTCAGAAAAAAGCTTCTGCCGAGAGCGAGCACCGTGACATGCTGAGTCTCTGGGAAAGCAGAGATCCCCAAAGCTACTGTGCCTGTGGATAGGCTGCAGAGGGATAGTGAAAAACTGCATTAGTTTTCAGGGCTGGCACCTTCCCTGTGGGAGAAGGAGCCGTAAGTTTGCCTTTTCAGAAAAAAGCTTCTGCCGAGAGCGAGCACCGTGACATGCTGAGTCTCTGGGAAAGCAGAGATCCCCAAAGCTGTTGTGCCTGTGGATAGGCTGCAGAGGGATAGTGAATACCAGCAAGATCTTTCAGGGCTAGCACCTTCCTTGTGGGAGAAGGAGCCACACTTTTGCCTTCTCAGAAAAAGCTTCTGCCGAGAACGAGCACCGTGACATGCTGAGTCTCTGGGAAAGCAGAGATCCCCAGTGCTGCTGCTGCTAAAGGATCCCCAGTGCTATTGTGCCTGTGGATAGGCTGCAGGTGGCGGTGAAGACCACAAAATCTTTCAGGCCTGGCACTTGCCTTGCTGGAGAAGGAGCCAGACCTTTGCCTTCTCAGAAAAAGCTTCTGCCAAGAACGAGCACCGTGACATGCTGAGTCTCTGGGAAAGCAGAGATCCCCAATGCTGTTGCGGCTAAAGATAGGCTGCAGAGGGATAGTGAATACCAGCAAGATCTTTCAGGGCTGGCACCTTCCTTGTGGGAGAAGGAGCCGTAAGTTTGCCTTTTCAGAAAAAGGCTCTACCGAGAGCGAGCACCGTGACATGCTGAGTCTCTGGGAAAGCAGAGATCCCCAAAGCTGTTGTGCCTGTGGATAGGCTGCAGAGGGATAGTGAAAAACTGCATTAGTTTTCAGGGCTGGCACCTTCCCTGTGGGAGAAGGAGCCGTAAGTTTGCCTTTTCAGAAAAAAGCTTCTGCCGAGAGCGAGCACCGTGACATGCTGAGTCTCTGGGAAAGCAGAGATCCCCAAAGCTGTTGAGCCTGTGGATAGGCTGCAGAGGGATAGTGAAAAACTGCATTAGTTTTCAGGGCTGGCACCTTCCCTGTGGGAGAAGGAGCCGTAAGTTTGCCTTTTCAGAAAAAAGCTTCTGCCGAGAACGAGCACCGTGACATGCTGAGTCTCTGGGAAAGCAGAGATCCCCAAAGCTGTTGTGCCTGTGGATAGGCTGCAGAGGGATAGTGAATACCAGCAAGATCTTTCAGGGCTGGCACCTTCCCTGTGGGAGAAGGAGCCGTAAGTTTGCCTTTTCAGAAAAAGGCTCTGCCGAGAGCGAGCACCGTGACATGCTGAGTCTCTGGGAAAGCAGAGATCCCCAAAGCTGTTGTGCCTGTGGATAGGCTGCAGAGGGATAGTGAAAAACTGCATTAGTTTTCAGGGCTGGCACCTTCCCTGTGGGAGAAGGAGCCGTAAGTTTGCCTTTTCAGAAAAAAGCTTCTGCCGAGAGCGAGCACCGTGACATGCTGAGTCTCTGGGAAAGCAGAGATCCCCAAAGCTGTTGTGCCTGTGGATAGGCTGCAGAGGGATAGTGAAAAACTGCATTAGTTTTCAGGGCTGGCACCTTCCCTGTGGGAGAAGGAGCCGTAAGTTTGCCTTTTCAGAAAAAAGCTTCTGCCGAGAGCGAGCACCGTGACATGCTGAGTCTCTGGGAAAGCAGAGATCCCCAAAGCTGTTGTGCCTGTGGATAGGCTGCAGAGGGATAGTGAAAAACTGCATTAGTTTTCAGGGCTGGCACCTTCCCTGTGGGAGAAGGAGCCGTAAGTTTGCCTTTTCAGAAAAAAGCTTCTGCCGAGAGCGAGCACCGTGACATGCTGAGTCTCTGGGAAAGCAGAGATCCCCAAAGCTGTTGTGCCTGTGGATAGGCTGCAGAGGGATAGTGAATACCAGCAAGATCTTTCAGGGCTGGCACCTTCCTTGTGGGAGAAGGAGCCGTAAGTTTGCCTTTTCAGAAAAAGGCTCTGCCGAGAGTGAGCACCGTGACATGCTGAGTCTCTGGGAAAGCAGAGATCCCCAAAGCTGTTGTGCCTGTGGATAGGCTGCAGAGGGATAGTGAAAAACTGCATTAGTTTTCAGGGCTGGCACCTTCCCTGTGGGAGAAGGAGCCGTAAGTTTGCCTTTTCAGAAAAAAGCTTCTGCCGAGAGCGAGCACCGTGACATGCTGAGTCTCTGGGAAAGCAGAGATCCCCAAAGCTGTTGTGCCTGTGGATAGGCTGCAGAGGGATAGTGAATACCAGCAAGATCTTTCAGGGCTAGCACCTTCCTTGTGGGAGAAGGAGCCACACTTTTGCCTTCTCAGAAAAAGCTTCTGCCGAGAACGAGCACCGTGACATGCTGAGTCTCTGGGAAAGCAGAGATCCCCAGTGCTGCTGCGGCTAAAGGATCCCCAGTGCTATTGTGCCTGTGGATAGGCTGCAGGTGGCGGTGAAGACCACAAAATCTTTCAGGCCTGGCACTTGCCTTGCTGGAGAAGGAGCCAGACCTTTGCCTTCTCAGAAAAAGCTTCTGCCAAGAACGAGCACCGTGACATGCTGAGTCTCTGGGAAAGCAGAGATCCCCAATGCTGTTGCGGCTAAAGATAGGCTGCAGAGGGATAGTGAATACCAGCAAGATCTTTCAGGGCTGGCACCTTCCTTGTGGGAGAAGGAGCCGTAAGTTTGCCTTTTCAGAAAAAGGCTCTACCGAGAGCGAGCACCGTGACATGCTGAGTCTCTGGGAAAGCAGAGATCCCCAAAGCTGTTGTGCCTGTGGATAGGCTGCAGAGGGATAGTGAAAAACTGCATTAGTTTTCAGGGCTAGCACCTTCCCTGAGGGAGAAGGAGCCGAAAGTTTTCTTTTTCAGAAAAAAGCTTCTGCCGAGAGCGAGCACCGTGACATGCTGAGTCTCTGGGAAAGCAGAGATCCCCAAAGCTGTTGTGCCTGTGGATAGGCTGCAGAGGGATAGTGAAAAACTGCATTAGTTTTCAGGGCTGGCACCTTCCCTGTGGGAGAAGGAGCCGTAAGTTTGCCTTTTCAGAAAAAAGCTTCTGCCGAGAGCGAGCACCGTGACATGCTGAGTCTCTGGGAAAGCAGAGATCCCCAAAGCTGTTGTGCCTGTGGATAGGCTGCAGAGGGATAGTGAAAAACTGCATTAGTTTTCAGGGCTGGCACCTTCCCTGTGGGAGAAGGAGCCGTAAGTTTGCCTTTTCAGAAAAAAGCTTCTGCCGAGAACGAGCACCGTGACATGCTGAGTCTCTGGGAAAGCAGAGATCCCCAAAGCTGTTGTGCCTGTGGATAGGCTGCAGAGGGATAGTGAATACCAGCAAGATCTTTCAGGGCTGGCACCTTCCCTGTGGGAGAAGGAGCCGTAAGTTTGCCTTTTCAGAAAAAGGCTCTGCCGAGAGCGAGCACCGTGACATGCTGAGTCTCTGGGAAAGCAGAGATCCCCAAAGCTGTTGTGCCTGTGGATAGGCTGCAGAGGGATAGTGAAAAACTGCATTAGTTTTCAGGGCTGGCACCTTCCCTGTGGGAGAAGGAGCCGTAAGTTTGCCTTTTCAGAAAAAAGCTTCTGCCGAGAGCGAGCACCGTGACATGCTGAGTCTCTGGGAAAGCAGAGATCCCCAAAGCTGTTGTGCCTGTGGATAGGCTGCAGAGGGATAGTGAAAAACTGCATTAGTTTTCAGGGCTGGCACCTTCCCTGTGGGAGAAGGAGCCGTAAGTTTGCCTTTTCAGAAAAAAGCTTCTGCCGAGAGCGAGCACCGTGACATGCTGAGTCTCTGGGAAAGCAGAGATCCCCAAAGCTGTTGTGCCTGTGGATAGGCTGCAGAGGGATAGTGAAAAACTGCATTAGTTTTCAGGGCTGGCACCTTCCCTGTGGGAGAAGGAGCCGTAAGTTTGCCTTTTCAGAAAAAAGCTTCTGCCGAGAGCGAGCACCGTGACATGCTGAGTCTCTGGGAAAGCAGAGATCCCCAAAGCTGTTGTGCCTGTGGATAGGCTGCAGAGGGATAGTGAATACCAGCAAGATCTTTCAGGGCTGGCACCTTCCTTGTGGGAGAAGGAGCCGTAAGTTTGCCTTTTCAGAAAAAGGCTCTGCCGAGAGTGAGCACCGTGACATGCTGAGTCTCTGGGAAAGCAGAGATCCCCAAAGCTGTTGTGCCTGTGGATAGGCTGCAGAGGGATAGTGAAAAACTGCATTAGTTTTCAGGGCTGGCACCTTCCCTGTGGGAGAAGGAGCCGTAAGTTTGCCTTTTCAGAAAAAAGCTTCTGCCGAGAGCGAGCACCGTGACATGCTGAGTCTCTGGGAAAGCAGAGATCCCCAAAGCTGTTGTGCCTGTGGATAGGCTGCAGAGGGATAGTGAAAAACTGCATTAGTTTTCAGGGCTGGCACCTTCCCTGTGGGAGAAGGAGCCGTAAGTTTGCCTTTTCAGAAAAAAGCTTCTGCCGAGAGCGAGCACCGTGACATGCTGAGTCTCTGGGAAAGCAGAGATCCCAAAAGCTGTTGTGCCTGTGGATAGGCTGCAGAGGGATAGTGAAAAACTGCATTAGTTTTCAGGGCTGGCACCTTCCCTGTGGGAGAAGGAGCCGTAAGTTTGCCTTTTCAGAAAAAAGCTTCTGCCGAGAACGAGCACCGTGACATGCTGAGTCTCTGGGAAAGCAGAGATCCCAAAAGCTGTTGTGCCTGTGGATAGGCTGCAGAGGGATAGTGAATACCAGCAAGATCTTTCAGGGCTGGCACCTTCCTTGTGGGAGAAGGAGCCGTAAGTTTGCCTTTTCAGAAAAAGGCTCTACCGAGAGCGAGCACCGTGACATGCTGAGTCTCTGGGAAAGCAGAGATCCCCAAAGCTGTTGTGCCTGTGGATAGGCTGCAGAGGGATAGTGAAAAACTGCATTAGTTTTCAGGGCTAGCACCTTCCCTGAGGGAGAAGGAGCCGAAAGTTTTCTTTTTCAGAAAAAAGCTTCTGCCGAGAGCGAGCACCGTGACATGCTGAGTCTCTGGGAAAGCAGAGATCCCAAAAGCTGTTGTGCCTGTGGATAGGCTGCAGAGGGATAGTGAATACCAGCAAGATCTTTCAGGGCTGGCACCTTCCTTGTGGGAGAAGGAGCCGTAAGTTTGCCTTTTCAGAAAAAGGCTCTGCCGAGAGTGAGCACCGTGACATGCTGAGTCTCTGGGAAAGCAGAGATCCCCAAAGCTGTTGTGCCTGTGGATAGGCTGCAGAGGGATAGTGAAAAACTGCATTAGTTTTCAGGGCTGGCACCTTCCCTGTGGGAGAAGGAGCCGTAAGTTTGCCTTTTCAGAAAAAAGCTTCTGCCGAGAGCGAGCACCGTGACATGCTGAGTCTCTGGGAAAGCAGAGATCCCCAAAGCTGTTGTGCCTGTGGATAGGCTGCAGAGGGATAGTGAAAAACTGCATTAGTTTTCAGGGCTGGCACCTTCCCTGTGGGAGAAGGAGCCGTAAGTTTGCCTTTTCAGAAAAAAGCTTCTGCCGAGAGCGAGCACCGTGACATGCTGAGTCTCTGGGAAAGCAGAGATCCCCAAAGCTGTTGTGCCTGTGGATAGGCTGCAGAGGGATAGTGAAAAACTGCATTAGTTTTCAGGGCTGGCACCTTCCCTGTGGGAGAAGGAGCCGTAAGTTTGCCTTTTCAGAAAAAAGCTTCTGCCGAGAACGAGCACCGTGACATGCTGAGTCTCTGGGAAAGCAGAGATCCCCAAAGCTGTTGTGCCTGTGGATAGGCTGCAGAGGGATAGTGAAAAACTGCATTAGTTTTCAGGGCTGGCACCTTCCCTGAGGGAGAAGGAGCCGAAAGTTTTCTTTTTCAGAAAAAAGCTTCTGCCGAGAGCGAGCACCGTGACATGCTGAGTCTCTGGGAAAGCAGAGATCCCAAAAGCTGTTGTGCCTGTGGATAGGCTGCAGAGGGATAGTGAATACCAGCAAGATCTTTCAGGGCTGGCACCTTCCTTGTGGGAGAAGGAGCCGTAAGTTTGCCTTTTCAGAAAAAGGCTCTACCGAGAGCGAGCACCGTGACATGCTGAGTCTCTGGGAAAGCAGAGATCCCCAAAGCTGTTGTGCCTGTGGATAGGCTGCAGAGGGATAGTGAAAAACTGCATTAGTTTTCAGGGCTAGCACCTTCCCTGAGGGAGAAGGAGCCGAAAGTTTTCTTTTTCAGAAAAAAGCTTCTGCCGAGAGCGAGCACCGTGACATGCTGAGTCTCTGGGAAAGCAGAGATCCCCAAAGCTGTTGTGCCTGTGGATAGGCTGCAGAGGGATAGTGAAAAACTGCATTAGTTTTCAGGGCTGGCACCTTCCCTGTGGGAGAAGGAGCCGTAAGTTTGCCTTTTCAGAAAAAAGCTTCTGCCGAGAGCGAGCACCGTGACATGCTGAGTCTCTGGGAAAGCAGAGATCCCCAAAGCTGTTGTGCCTGTGGATAGGCTGCAGAGGGATAGTGAAAAACTGCATTAGTTTTCAGGGCTGGCACCTTCCCTGTGGGAGAAGGAGCCGTAAGTTTGCCTTTTCAGAAAAAAGCTTCTGCCGAGAGCGAGCACCGTGACATGCTGAGTCTCTGGGAAAGCAGAGATCCCCAAAGCTGTTGTGCCTGTGGATAGGCTGCAGAGGGATAGTGAAAAACTGCATTAGTTTTCAGGGCTGGCACCTTCCCTGTGGGAGAAGGAGCCGTAAGTTTGCCTTTTCAGAAAAAAGCTTCTGCCGAGAGCGAGCACCGTGACATGCTGAGTCTCTGGGAAAGCAGAGATCCCAAAAGCTGTTGTGCCTGTGGATAGGCTGCAGAGGGATAGTGAAAAACTGCATTAGTTTTCAGGGCTGGCACCTTCCCTGTGGGAGAAGGAGCCGTAAGTTTGCCTTTTCAGAAAAAAGCTTCTGCCGAGAGCGAGCACCGTGACATGCTGAGTCTCTGGGAAAGCAGAGATCCCCAAAGCTGTTGTGCCTGTGGATAGGCTGCAGAGGGATAGTGAATACCAGCAAGATCTTTCAGGGCTGGCACCTTCCTTGTGGGAGAAGGAGCCGTAAGTTTGCCTTTTCAGAAAAAGGCTCTGCCGAGAGTGAGCACCGTGACATGCTGAGTCTCTGGGAAAGCAGAGATCCCCAAAGCTGTTGTGCCTGTGGATAGGCTGCAGAGGGATAGTGAAAAACTGCATTAGTTTTCAGGGCTGGCACCTTCCCTGTGGGAGAAGGAGCCGTAAGTTTGCCTTTTCAGAAAAAAGCTTCTGCCGAGAGCGAGCACCGTGACATGCTGAGTCTCTGGGAAAGCAGAGATCCCCAAAGCTGTTGTGCCTGTGGATAGGCTGCAGAGGGATAGTGAAAAACTGCATTAGTTTTCAGGGCTGGCACCTTCCCTGTGGGAGAAGGAGCCGTAAGTTTGCCTTTTCAGAAAAAAGCTTCTGCCGAGAGCGAGCACCGTGACATGCTGAGTCTCTGGGAAAGCAGAGATCCCCAAAGCTGTTGTGCCTGTGGATAGGCTGCAGAGGGATAGTGAAAAACTGCATTAGTTTTCAGGGCTGGCACCTTCCCTGTGGGAGAAGGAGCCGTAAGTTTGCCTTTTCAGAAAAAAGCTTCTGCCGAGAGCGAGCACCGTGACATGCTGAGTCTCTGGGAAAGCAGAGATCCCCAAAGCTGTTGTGCCTGTGGATAGGCTGCAGAGGGATAGTGAAAAACTGCATTAGTTTTCAGGGCTGGCACCTTCCCTGTGGGAGAAGGAGCCGTAAGTTTGCCTTTTCAGAAAAAAGCTTCTGCCGAGAACGAGCACCGTGACATGCTGAGTCTCTGGGAAAGCAGAGATCCCCAAAGCTGTTGTGCCTGTGGATAGGCTGCAGAGGGATAGTGAAAAACTGCATTAGTTTTCAGGGCTGGCACCTTCCTTGTGGGAGAAGGAGCCGTAAGTTTGCCTTTTCAGAAAAAAGCTTCTGCCGAGAACGAGCACCGTGACATGCTGAGTCTCTGGGAAAGCAGAGATCCCCAGTGCTGCTGCGGCTAAAGGATCCCCAGTGCTGTTGTGCCTGTGGATAGGCTGCAGGTGGCGGTGAAGACCACAAAATCTTTCAGGCCTGGCACTTGCCTTGCTGGAGAAGGAGTCAGACCTTTGCCTTCTCAGAAAAAGCTTCTGCCAAGAACGAGCACCGTGACATGCTGAGTCTCTGGGAAAGCAGAGATCCCCAATGCTGTTGCGGCTAAAGATAGGCTGCAGAGGGATAGTGAATACCAGCAAGATCTTTCAGGGCTGGCACCTTCCTTGTGGGAGAAGGAGCCGTAAGTTTGCCTTTTCAGAAAAAGGCTCTACCGAGAGCGAGCACCGTGACATGCTGAGTCTCTGGGAAAGCAGAGATCCCCAAAGCTGTTGTGCCTGTGGATAGGCTGCAGAGGGATAGTGAAAAACTGCATTAGTTTTCAGGGCTAGCACCTTCCCTGAGGGAGAAGGAGCCGAAGGTTTTCTTTTTCAGAAAAAAGCTTCTGCCGAGAGCGAGCACCGTGACATGCTGAGTCTCTGGGAAAGCAGAGATCCCCAAAGCTGTTGTGCCTGTGGATAGGCTGCAGAGGGATAGTGAAAAACTGCATTAGTTTTCAGGGCTGGCACCTTCCCTGTGGGAGAAGGAGCCGTAAGTTTGCCTTTTCAGAAAAAAGCTTCTGCCGAGAGCGAGCACCGTGACATGCTGAGTCTCTGGGAAAGCAGAGATCCCCAAAGCTGTTGTGCCTGTGGATAGGCTGCAGAGGGATAGTGAAAAACTGCATTAGTTTTCAGGGCTGGCACCTTCCCTGTGGGAGAAGGAGCCGTAAGTTTGCCTTTTCAGAAAAAAGCTTCTGCCGAGAGCGAGCACCGTGACATGCTGAGTCTCTGGGAAAGCAGAGATCCCCAAAGCTGTTGTGCCTGTGGATAGGCTGCAGAGGGATAGTGAAAAACTGCATTAGTTTTCAGGGCTGGCACCTTCCCTGTGGGAGAAGGAGCCGTAAGTTTGCCTTTTCAGAAAAAAGCTTCTGCCGAGAGCGAGCACCGTGACATGCTGAGTCTCTGGGAAAGCAGAGATCCCCAAAGCTGTTGTGCCTGTGGATAGGCTGCAGAGGGATAGTGAAAAACTGCATTAGTTTTCAGGGCTGGCACCTTCCCTGTGGGAGAAGGAGCCGTAAGTTTGCCTTTTCAGAAAAAAGCTTCTGCCGAGAACGAGCACCGTGACATGCTGAGTCTCTGGGAAAGCAGAGATCCCCAAAGCTGTTGTGCCTGTGGATAGGCTGCAGAGGGATAGTGAAAAACTGCATTAGTTTTCAGGGCTGGCACCTTCCCTGAGGGAGAAGGAGCCGAAAGTTTTCTTTTTTCAGAAAAAAGCTTCTGCCGAGAGCGAGCACCGTGACATGCTGAGTCTCTGGGAAAGCAGAGATCCCAAAAGCTGTTGTGCCTGTGGATAGGCTGCAGAGGGATAGTGAATACCAGCAAGATCTTTCAGGGCTGGCACCTTCCTTGTGGAGAAGGAGCCGTAAGTTTGCCTTTTCAGAAAAAGCTTCTGCCGAGAGTGAGCACCGTGACATGCTGAGTCTCTGGGAAAGCAGAGATCCCCAAAGCTGTTGTGCCTGTGGATAGGCTGCAGAGGGATAGTGAAAAACTGCATTAGTTTTCAGGGCTGGCACCTTCCCTTTGGGAGAAGGAGCCGTAAGTTTGCCTTTTCAGAAAAAAGCTTCTGCCGAGAACGAGCACCGTGACATGCTGAGTCTCTGGGAAAGCAGAGATCCCCAAAGCTGTTGTGCCTGTGGATAGGCTGCAGAGGGATAGTGAATACCAGCATTAGTCTTTCAGGGCTGGCACCTTCCTTGTGGGAGAAGGAGCCGTAAGTTTGCCTTTTCAGAAAAAAGCTCTACCGAGAGCGAGCACCGTGACATGCTGAGTCTCTGGGAAAGCAGAGATCCCCAAAGCTGTTGTGCCTGTGGATAGGCTGCAGAGGGATAGTGAAAAACTGCATTAGTTTTCAGGGCTGGCACCTTCCCTGTGGGAGAAGGAGCCGTAAGTTTGCCTTTTCAGAAAAAAGCTTCTGCCGAGAGCGAGCACCGTGACATGCTGAGTCTCTGGGAAAGCAGAGATCCCCAAAGCTGTTGTGCCTGTGGATAGGCTGCAGAGGGATAGTGAAAAACTGCATTAGTTTTCAGGGCTGGCACCTTCCCTGTGGGAGAAGGAGCCGTAAGTTTGCCTTTTCAGAAAAAAGCTTCTGCCGAGAGCGAGCACCGTGACATGCTGAGTCTCTGGGAAAGCAGAGATCCCCAAAGCTGTTGTGCCTGTGGATAGGCTGCAGAGGGATAGTGAAAAACTGCATTAGTTTTCAGGGCTGGCACCTTCCCTGTGGGAGAAGGAGCCGTAAGTTTGCCTTTTCAGAAAAAAGCTTCTGCCGAGAGCGAGCACCGTGACATGCTGAGTCTCTGGGAAAGCAGAGATCCCCAAAGCTGTTGTGCCTGTGGATAGGCTGCAGAGGGATAGTGAAAAACTGCATTAGTTTTCAGGGCTGGCACCTTCCCTGTGGGAGAAGGAGCCGTAAGTTTGCCTTTTCAGAAAAAAGCTTCTGCCGAGAGCGAGCACCGTGACATGCTGAGTCTCTGGGAAAGCAGAGATCCCCAAAGCTGTTGTGCCTGTGGATAGGCTGCAGAGGGATAGTGAAAAACTGCATTAGTTTTCAGGGCTGGCACCTTCCCTGTGGGAGAAGGAGCCGTAAGTTTGCCTTTTCAGAAAAAGCTTCTGCCGAGAGCGAGCACCGTGACATGCTGAGTCTCTGGGAAAGCAGAGATCCCCAAAGCTGTTGTGCCTGTGGATAGGCTGCAGAGGGATAGTGAAAAACTGCATTAGTTTTCAGGGCTGGCACCTTCCCTGTGGGAGAAGGAGCCGTAAGTTTGCCTTTTCAGAAAAAAGCTTCTGCCGAGAGCGAGCACCGTGACATGCTGAGTCTCTGGGAAAGCAGAGATCCCCAAAGCTGTTGTGCCTGTGGATAGGCTGCAGAGGGATAGTGAAAAACTGCATTAGTTTTCAGGGCTGGCACCTTCCCTGTGGGAGAAGGAGCCGTAAGTTTGCCTTTTCAGAAAAAAGCTTCTGCCGAGAGCGAGCACCGTGACATGCTGAGTCTCTGGGAAAGCAGAGATCCCCAAAGCTGTTGTGCCTGTGGATAGGCTGCAGAGGGATAGTGAAAAACTGCATTAGTTTTCAGGGCTGGCACCTTCCCTGTGGGAGAAGGAGCCGTAAGTTTGCCTTTTCAGAAAAAGCTTCTGCCGAGAGCGAGCACCGTGACATGCTGAGTCTCTGGGAAAGCAGAGATCCCCAAAGCTGTTGTGCCTGTGGATAGGCTGCAGAGGGATAGTGAAAAACTGCATTAGTTTTCAGGGCTGGCACCTTCCCTGTGGGAGAAGGAGCCGTAAGTTTGCCTTTTCAGAAAAAAGCTTCTGCCGAGAGCGAGCACCGTGACATGCTGAGTCTCTGGGAAAGCAGAGATCCCCAAAAGCTGTTGTGCCTGTGGATAGGCTGCAGAGGGATAGTGAAAAACTGCATTAGTTTTCAGGGCTGGCACCTTCCCTGTGGGAGAAGGAGCCGTAAGTTTGCCTTTTCAGAAAAAAGCTTCTGCCGAGAGCGAGCACCGTGACATGCTGAGTCTCTGGGAAAGCAGAGATCCCCAAAGCTGTTGTGCCTGTGGATAGGCTGCAGAGGGATAGTGAAAAACTGCATTAGTTTTCAGGGCTGGCACCTTCCCTGTGGGAGAAGGAGCCGTAAGTTTGCCTTTTCAGAAAAAAGCTTCTGCCGAGAGCGAGCACCGTGACATGCTGAGTCTCTGGGAAAGCAGAGATCCCCAAAGCTGTTGTGCCTGTGGATAGGCTGCAGAGGGATAGTGAAAAACTGCATTAGTTTTCAGGGCTGGCACCTTCCCTGTGGGAGAAGGAGCCGTAAGTTTGCCTTTTCAGAAAAAGCTTCTGCCGAGAGCGAGCACCGTGACATGCTGAGTCTCTGGGAAAGCAGAGATCCCCAAAGCTGTTGTGCCTGTGGATAGGCTGCAGAGGGATAGTGAAAAACTGCATTAGTTTTCAGGGCTGGCACCTTCCCTGTGGGAGAAGGAGCCGTAAGTTTGCCTTTTCAGAAAAAAGCTTCTGCCGAGAGCGAGCACCGTGACATGCTGAGTCTCTGGGAAAGCAGAGATCCCCAAAGCTGTTGTGCCTGTGGATAGGCTGCAGAGGGATAGTGAAAAACTGCATTAGTTTTCAGGGCTGGCACCTTCCCTGTGGGAGAAGGAGCCGTAAGTTTGCCTTTTCAGAAAAAAGCTTCTGCCGAGAGCGAGCACCGTGACATGCTGAGTCTCTGGGAAAGCAGAGATCCCCAAAGCTGTTGTGCCTGTGGATAGGCTGCAGAGGGATAGTGAAAAACTGCATTAGTTTTCAGGGCTGGCACCTTCCCTGTGGGAGAAGGAGCCGTAAGTTTGCCTTTTCAGAAAAAAGCTTCTGCCGAGAGCGAGCACCGTGACATGCTGAGTCTCTGGGAAAGCAGAGATCCCCAAAGCTGTTGTGCCTGTGGATAGGCTGCAGAGGGATAGTGAAAAACTGCATTAGTTTTCAGGGCTGGCACCTTCCCTGTGGGAGAAGGAGCCGTAAGTTTGCCTTTTCAGAAAAAAGCTTCTGCCGAGAGCGAGCACCGTGACATGCTGAGTCTCTGGGAAAGCAGAGATCCCCAAAGCTGTTGTGCCTGTGGATAGGCTGCAGAGGGATAGTGAAAAACTGCATTAGTTTTCAGGGCTGGCACCTTCCCTGTGGGAGAAGGAGCCGTAAGTTTGCCTTTTCAGAAAAAAGCTTCTGCCGAGAGCGAGCACCGTGACATGCTGAGTCTCTGGGAAAGCAGAGATCCCAAAAGCTGTTGTGCCTGTGGATAGGCTGCAGAGGGATAGTGAAAAACTGCATTAGTTTTCAGGGCTGGCACCTTCCCTGTGGGAGAAGGAGCCGTAAGTTTGCCTTTTCAGAAAAAAGCTTCTGCCGAGAGCGAGCACCGTGACATGCTGAGTCTCTGGGAAAGCAGAGATCCCAAAGCTGTTGTGCCTGTGGATAGGCTGCAGAGGGATAGTGAAAAACTGCATTAGTTTTCAGGGCTGGCACCTTCCCTGTGGGAGAAGGAGCCGTAAGTTTGCCTTTTCAGAAAAAAGCTTCTGCCGAGAGCGAGCACCGTGACATGCTGAGTCTCTGGGAAAGCAGAGATCCCCAAAGCTGTTGTGCCTGTGGATAGGCTGCAGAGGGATAGTGAAAAACTGCATTAGTTTTCAGGGCTGGCACCTTCCCTGTGGGAGAAGGAGCCGTAAGTTTGCCTTTTCAGAAAAAAGCTTCTGCCGAGAGCGAGCACCGTGACATGCTGAGTCTCTGGGAAAGCAGAGATCCCCAAAGCTGTTGTGCCTGTGGATAGGCTGCAGAGGGATAGTGAAAAACTGCATTAGTTTTCAGGGCTGGCACCTTCCCTGTGGGAGAAGGAGCCGTAAGTTTGCCTTTTCAGAAAAAAGCTTCTGCCGAGAGCGAGCACCGTGACATGCTGAGTCTCTGGGAAGCAGAGATCCCCAAAGCTGTTGTGCCTGTGGATAGGCTGCAGAGGGATAGTGAAAAACTGCATTAGTTTTTCAGGGCTGGCACCTTCCTGTGGGAGAAGGAGCCGTAAGTTTGCCTTTTCAGAAAAAAGCTTCTGCCGAGAGCGAGCACCGTGACATGCTGAGTCTCTGGGAAAGCAGAGATCCCCAAAGCTGTTGTGCCTGTGGATAGGCTGCAGAGGGATAGTGAAAAACTGCATTAGTTTTCAGGGCTGGCACCTTCCCTGTGGAGAAGGAGCCGTAAGTTTGCCTTTTCAGAAAAAAGCTTCTGCCCGAGAGCGAGCACCGTGACATGCTGAGTCTCTGGGAAAGCAGAGATCCCCAAAGCTGTTGTGCCTGTGGATAGGCTGCAGAGGGATAGTGAAAAACTGCATTAGTTTTCAGGGCTGGCACCTTCCCTGTGGGAGAAGGAGCCGTAAGTTTGCCTTTTCAGAAAAAAGCTTCTGCCGAGAGCGAGCACCGTGACATGCTGAGTCTCTGGGAAAGCAGAGATCCCCAAAGCTGTTGTGCCTGTGGATAGGCTGCAGAGGGATAGTGAAAAACTGCATTAGTTTTCAGGGCTGGCACCTTCCCTTGTGGGAGAAGGAGCCGTAAGTTTGCCTTTTCAGAAAAAAGGCTTCTGCCGAGAAGCGAGCACCGTGACATGCTGAGTCTCTGGGAAAGCAGAGATCCCAAAAGCATGTTGTGCCTGTGGATAGGCTGCAGAGGGATAGTGAAAAACTGCAATTATTTTTCAGGGCTGGCACCTTCCCTGTGGGAGAAGGAGCCGTAAGTTTGCCTTTTCAGAAAAAAGCTCTGCCGAGAGCGAGCACCGTGACATGCTGAGTCTCTGGGGAAAGCAGAGATCCCCAACACTTTGTAAGCTCTGTGGATAGGCTGCAGAGGGATAGTGAATACCAGCAAAGATCTTCGAGGGCTGGCACCTTCTTGTGGGTGAAGGAGCCGTAAGTTTGCTCTTTTCAGAAAAAG